>NC_137146.1:17571950-17709450 GCF_949319135.1 Squalius cephalus | reverse complement strand
TGATTCCCTTAGTTCCCACATCAGTTCTCAGATCAGATGTGATTATTGACTGTGATTATTGCAGTTACAGTAAGTTGGGTTTTTGGTACAGCAAGCTGATCTTAGGATCAGTTAAGTGAAGAAGGGTCAAAGTAAAATGCCTATTTGGACCCTTATAATAGTCCTGTCCATTATTGACAGATGATTATCACAACCTAAAAAATTATGTACATTGGATTACACACATATATTTTATACAACGGGTTAGTTGATTGATCTGATTGGCTGACAAACTTTCTAAGGTGTGCAATTATATTTAGGGAAACTTGCGGCTAAAGTATTTCCAGGCAGGTCTTGCCCGTATCACTTTGCCAAATTATTTCAAACACACACACATAATCAAGGGCGTAACTTTGGGTCTAGCATTGGGGGGGTTAAACTCGCGGCATATTTATTAATTTATTTATTTATTGAATAATTTTCTTGTGTAAAAGGTAACATGCTAATTTGCCGTTCCTGTATTAGAAATACATTGTGATACTTTTACTGATTTAGGCTACTTAACGTAAAGTCATAAACTGAGAAAATACAAGGTTGGACTAACGTTAGTTGTGCTTTGATTCATTTTGTCACTTTGCAAACTCCATGCAAAAAGAACAAAAAAAAAAAAAAAAAGGAAAAAAAAAAAAAAAAAAAAAAAATCTCAAATTGAGCCGGAGGTGGTAAATTCCTAATAATGTACGTATTTTTTTTTGGTATTTTAATAAGATACCTAAAATACGTTGCGCATACAGCTCAACTAACGCGATCGTTATAAAGGTGTTTGAACAACAAAACACATCCACTTGCACATATTTGACAATCGGAATATCAGATATATCCTGCTATAGCTAACAAATTTGTGAAATTTTGAATAAAAAAATAAATAAAAGCAGATCAGTCATTCAGCGCTATTGTGGCTGCGGTGTGACCAAGCGGCAACCTCCCCGTCTCTCTCTTGAAACCAACACGGAAGTGAGTTAAACTGCAATTCGTTGAATGGCCGCTTGAGGCTGTTGTCAGAAGTGAGTCAAATCTGTATCTCCCCCATGTTAAAATGACCAACTTTACAGCAGAAAAAAACATGTTTACAGCCTGGTGTCTGTATGTGGCTTTGGTCTATACAGCTAATTTTGCCCTTCATGACAACTGTGAGGGGGGTGAATTTTTTTATAACTCTTCCGTTTAGTTGATTAATATTTAAAGTTCTGCAAGGGTGTGGCCACTTGAGTGACAGGTGGATTGCAGCTGATGTCAATGCTAGCCGTTTGTCTGCTGTTACTAGCCGTCAGTTCACCTCAGCTTTTTTTCGGGATTATTTCATACAATTTAAAACACCCATTACTTCGCCCACGGCTTTGGGTTCCGTCGTTGTCGTCGAGTATCGTTCGAGAGAACAACCAGCGCTGTATTTCAGTTGTTTTCCTCTGTGAACATGCACTAATGGATGTCTGACAATTTCGTTGCTTTTTGGAGTTATCAGATTTAAAAACGTCAATAAAGGCTCGTTCGTTCTGCTCTCACGGAACAGATAGATTATAATATGCTTATGTACCGTCAGATGAAATCCTGCAGGCGTCGGCGCTTTCTCCGTCCATGCAATAACGTTAAATGTACATCCTTGAATGAGCGCGGATTTTCTAGCTCATTTACTTGAACTTCATAGGCAATATATCTATGGAGAGGTGGCCAAAATCAGAATTTAAAATGGACCGAATAAGCTCTCTACGAACTTGACGAGCGATGCCGCGCTGACGGATAGACTATAAAAAAAGAGTGACTGACATGTATGCACATAAATCACTGTCTCACACACACACTCTCAGAGTAATATTAAGTTACTGCATAATGCATTTTCAACTAGCAGAATAGTACAGAATCACGATACACAGTCTCACTTGTAGCCATGTCTTTTAACTATTATAATATTTCGAAGGGCAAAAATAGGAACTTTTAATTGAGCTCCTCAGCTCCACTCACGCCCCGCCTCTTTGCCCATTTTCTGTTATCCGGGAGTGACGCAAGGCCAAGATGGCGACGGCCGGCTCCGCCCACTTTAGGGTTCAAAAATGCTCTTCAGAAACCTACGGGTGACGTCACGGACACTACGTCCATATTTTTTTACAGTCTATGGGTGTGACAAGCAATGAAAGACGCGTCTCCATGGGAACCATAAAGTGATACTACGATCAATAACGGTCGCCTTGAAAAACTTTTAAACTTACGCGTGAAAAGGTTAAGTAAGGCTTACATTTAAATGTGTCTTTGTTTTGTTTTGAGTGTATGGCCAATAAATAAAGGAATTAAAAAGATGGGCACAAAACCTTTGTCGCGCCCCACTTGTCATGTCTCTATTCCCCACCAGTGGGCCGCGCCCGCGCCCCACACTTTAAGAAACGCTGAGCTAACTTAACAGCTAACTTAGCAATAGGGGTACCTCCGTTTGGTCAGTATTTTTCCTCTTTTTGGCTGGTGTCGACCAACAATGAAAAATCGTTGTCTGGCTGCCTTTCAGTGTACTTTTCATCTTTCCATCCGGTAGCATGCACCGTCAGCTTTCTCCAACCATTCATCCCAGCGACTGCGCAAAATAGTGTGCGGTGGGCGGGGGGTACATTACAGATTATTTAAAATATGATACTATATTTCTTGCTGGCAAATTAAATTAATAAAGAAAACGAACAAAAGTATTAATTCTGAATATTTCATATTTATTTTAATCTGAATGATGTGATGATATTGGGGGGGTTATATAAGTTGGATCTGATTTTTGAGGGGGTCATGACCCCCGTAACCCCCGTGCAAATTACGCGCATGCACATAATGTACAGCGCAGAAACACTCTCACAGAAACATGTTGTCAGCGCTGCTCTGACCATTTTATCAGTAAAATAGTTTAGCAACTTAAAAGCTATATGACATTTCTCAGTGCTGTAATAATGGTGCTATTCTTGAAGCAGATAAACTTACAGTTTTGCTATTAGCAGAGACAGTTCTGATGAACACTGTTTAAGGGTTAGTTCACCCAAAAATTACTCACCCTCAGTGCTTGAAGTGGGCTGTGCCAAATTTAGACTCCCTGCCAAATTATTACACCCCTCTTTGAAGTCAGTATCTGATTGCCTAATCCTAACCCCACCCCTAATCCTAACCCCTCCCCCACAACTAATCCTAAACCTACCAATACTCGGGGGGTAATCATTTGGCGGGGGTCAGAATTCGGCACAACACCGGCACTTCTATATTTTAATCGGCACTTCTCACATGTTGCTGGTACTCTGAGCGCACACACCGAAACATAGAATCAGGCTATGGGTGAACTAATCCAGATGGAACTGGATAATATTCTGATTGTTCCAATCCAATCTGACTTCTGACCTATAATACTGCCTGAATCATAATCATAGACTGTTCGTTCGTTGGCCAGAGGAGAACTGGCCCCCCGACTGAGCCTGGGTTCTCCCAAGGTTTTTTTCACCTCATGGAGTTTTGTTTCCTTGCCACTGTCGCCTTTTTCACCTTTTTTCACCTTTGTTGCCATTGGCTTTTGGCATGCTTAGTTGGGGACATTAAATTTAACTTTTAATTTAATATTCAACAATAATATTGATCTGTCTGCATTGACACCATTATATGAGAACTGAACTGAGCTGGACAATGACATCACAGTTTTCTCCAGAGCGGCTATATATATAAATTAACTAAATTAATAACTTTTTTACAACAAAATGAAACATCACTGAACTTACTTAAGCTGGACTGTGCTGCTATTTTCTTCAGAAAACAAACTTTGTTGCATTTTCCTGTTATCTCTGTAAAGCTGCTTTGAAACAATCTGTATTGTAAAAAGCACTATATAAATAAATGTGTCTTGACTTGATTTGTATACATCGCTCGTTCTGAGCTTTTATAAGCTGCACGAACTGAACGGATCAATTATCTGCTCAAAATGACTGTGTCTGAAGCCCAATAGTTAAATTTTGCATAAGTGGCGCACAAATCACCATAGGCATGTTCACCAGCGCGCTCCAAAAGTGTGATAAGATTTGCACGAGCCGTTCCTGTGCGACGGTAATGATAAAATGTGCGACCCATTTTAATTTGAAAATTGAGAATGTAGTAAAACACTACAGAGAAAGTCAAGCATGATCTAAAACAGTCTAGATCATGTTTTAGATCAAGCATGATCTAAAACATGATCTAAAACAAGATTTATTTTACAACTGGCATGTTGTAGCTATAGTTTCCAACTGTGTTGCTATTTTTCTTAAGAAATGCTATAGATAAAAAAGAAAGAAAAAAGTTAACACTGGCCTAAGCATGGTAATGAGGAGTCATCAATAGTCCTTATTGTAACAAATGCTATATAGTTAAACAATTACAAGAACTATGTTACTTTTAAGGCCGAGCACAAGTTAGAAAGGGCTGCCAATAAATTATTGACTAAACAAGTGGTTTTTCCCATATGTAAAATGTGCTCTGCTAATAATGAGATTAGGAAAATCTGGCTTTTAGATATTCCAAGAGATGACAGGAAATTAACATGTTCAGTATAAGTAAAGTTTTAAAGATAGTTTTACTTCCCATTGCACTTTGTATACAAGTGATTGTTAACTATAGGCTACTTCATTGCAGTCATGTTATCACTTATCAAACAATTTGCATGTTTGGACCATTTTGCAAAAAACAAACAAACAAATAAAAAGACCTCACAAGGGAGCATATGCCTCGGGACCCTGTCAAACATTTCACACATTTTTTTTTTAGGTGTGGTAACCATAGTATAAACGGAATAATTGACTCCGGTCCGTTGAATTATTAGAAAATAATGCACACCCGCTTCGCGTCATGGCCGCATAACTACCTCTGGTGTGCATTATTTTCGAATAATTCAAAGACCCATTGTCAATTATTCATTGCATAAAGAACTGTATCTGTAGATCTAAATATTTTGACATGGCCTGCATGACCCTAATTATTTTTCCATTTAGCCCGCTTGGTGAGGTTGAATATTCTGCACTGCTCATAATTTGTCTTGACAATGGCTGATTTTGATTAAATGCTTGTCTGCTTTGGCTGACAAGTCTTAGGATACACTAAATTATATTTTCATTCATTGTTTACTTCCTCTTCCTCATTTATCTCATTTATCTATCCTTCTCTCCTAAGCCATTTTATATTAACTGATTTAGTTATTGGTGAAGAATAACCCTGCTAAAACAGAACTGGCAGTTTTTCATTATTAGACCCTGCTCTGAATCTGGTATGTGTGAATGTGATTGTGTGTGTTTGAAAGAGTGGTAGAAAAGGCAATAAAAAACATGGATATGATTAATTTTTGTAAGCAGTTCAACATCAGAGTCTCATATATTTATACATTATTATTTAAAATAAACATTACACATTAACAGACTTAAATATCAGTAGAAATGTTTGGCCACATGTTCACCTTGGTGATATGACAGTATTACAGAATGGAATATTATTCGTATAACGACACGTGAATGAAGCAGACTTGTATATTCATATATACCCATGTGGCAAAATAATCGAAACTACAGATTGTAGTATGGCTTTGTACATTGGCCTTTCGCCTTGATAACCACCAGACTACATGAAGAGGCAAGAAATGTTGGAAGTATGCTGTAGTTATTGTTGTAGCTAGTTGAATTGTTTTTTTCAGGACCATGGACAGCACAAGTGCTTTCGCAATGGTATTTCATAGATCTGCGCTTGTACCACTGCTGGATCCATTGTTCAAAATGACCAACTGCCCAACAGTATCCCATAAATCCTGCACACAGTTGAATATGAGGAATGTTGGGCACTATAGTTGTAGCCATGCAGCTAAAATAAGTCATTGACAATGCCAGATGTACCAATGTCCCAACCAGGCCCCAAGTGGCGAATCGGGGTAATTCCCGGCAGGCAGCATATAAATTTGACTACTGTTGTACCAGTTCAGGTTTAGATATGTTATTCCTGATTGTATATGTATATGTTTGTTTTGGTTTTGGCTCACTTTTGTTTAATTTCTTTTATTTTGTAATTTCTCACAGTCATGGTTCCTGTGTCATGTTCCTTGCCCTCGGATGATCATAGGTGTGTTCGACATCGGCTGCGGCTGGATGCACCCGATCGGCGAGAGTAGCCGCGTGCAGGCGGGGAGGAGCTGCAAACGGAGACGTGAAGTCGGACACTTTCTGGCTCCCGTGGTGACCGCTCACGTGGTGTTTGCATACTTTACCACAGCTGAAGTGAAATAAATGCAATATTTGCCAAATAATAGATGTTTCAGAGACATTTTCATTCAATACTTTATGTACTGCTTCATACAGCGTCTGTTTGAACAAGAATAAATGTATTATTCTTGTTCAACTTAAGTTCAACATAAGCTACTATCAATGAAGTGGAGTCTACGTTTTTAATCAGTTTTAATTTGATAAACATGACACAATATAACATCGCAACGACATGAAAAGAGTGTTTACTGTTATAAAAAACTGATTTGAGAGCTTTAGAGGAACTAAAGGTGTTCGAATAAACATGAAACACACGTGATCGTTGTCATGCAGTGAATCCAGCCAATCGTAGAACAGCTGTGTCGTCATCAGCCCTCGTGCAGCCGCTCTTGAGAAGCTGCGCTGGCTGAGTTCTCCGGCTCTCGCTCTCGCTCTCGCGGTACTTTGATGGCACACGTCACAGTCACAGACAAAATTTCTAACCGGCTTGCACTGCTTCAAGTCAGCCGCCGATCGGTCTGCGCAGAGCTGCATGAAGTCGAACAAGCCTCATGTCTTGTGCTTCCCTTGTCTTATGTGTCACGTTTTGATTGGTTCATTGTTTCATTGTGTTCAGGTGTTTCTTGTTTGGTCATTAGTCTTGTGTGTATAAAGAGCCTTCATTTTCCCATTGTCTCTTGTCTAGTATCGTCCATGTAACCTGTGTTGGTCAAGTCAAGTCTTTGGATTATGTTAAATAAACTGCACACTAAAAACACTAAAAAGTAATCATTTTTCATTTAGGCATCACAACAATATAATGTATAGTTGTCACGAAGTTGCGGAGAAGACGACTCTTCACTTTAGTAATCACACAACACAGGATGAGATACATACAATAGGTCTCTCAATGTTTGACAATGAGTAACAATGAACCGCACAAGACAGCGAACACAAGGGGAGTTAAATAGGGAGTATTATATTAATATTAAATAGGGAGACTAATGATAACATAACAGGTGACACAGGTAAGGCAATAATGACAAAACGAGGATAACAAGGGGGCGGGGCAAGAGAAGAGACAACACAAGCACATGGCCCAAACACAAGGCCATGTGCTTGCACACAAAACACGGGTCTGTCATGATCCTGCCTCAAGACTAGAGAAAATCAAGGACACGAGGGCAAAATCATGACAATAGTATGAAAAATTATGGATTTATTAGATATTTATTTAGATATTTTCTAAAGATTACACGTAAAGGGATACTTCAGGATTTAGCATTAAGCTTTGTATTAGTAGAAAACCTGTAGTATTTTCGAATTACCGTGCTTTTAACATTGCTAAGAAAATTCCCGCTCCTCCGTCAGAGATACGAGACCGGTGCGTCTCAGTAATCACACCACCGGCCTCGCGCCGTTCTCCCGCGGCCCTCAGCCTCGTCCTGCTCACCACAGTAAACATAATGAATGGCGACTGTAGAACGCAAAAGCCGAATCCCGGACATTTTGGGCGATCTCGAAATCCCGGGCAAACTCGTCACGGAGACTCACTAGCAGCCTAGCCTTGTTGTTTTCAACTGCGCTCTCTTACCGGTAGGCGTGGCTTGGGAGTGGCCTCCTAGGGCAGCGAAGCAAGTGCATTCTGGGAGTTGTCTTTCATCCACATGAGCCAAAAATACATTTTCTGGCTTTTCTCAGTCTAGAAAGCTCCAAATTCAAAAATAATTTCACATTTCTTCTACATAAATGACCTATTTTAAATACACATTCATCTTTCCAGAGGTGAAGTATCCCTTTAACAGTGTTATTAACTTATTTGTGTTTTTAAAGATTAACTTTAAGTGGGCATTAGATGACACCGGCAAAGGTAATCTAAATATAACAATTGGGGATGTGAGCTTGCCCATCCAATTAAACATCTCTAAGACTGAATTTATGCTTTTGAAGTACTGGAATATTGTGCACATTGTGTGTATTCACAGGCATCCATGTGTTTCCTAAACCCTCAAAATCTTTTTCTCATCCACATGGCTTTACAGTGTTTGCTTCATAAGCTTTCCACAATTAATTAGGATAATTTAAACCCCACTGTGGTAAATATAATTTCTAGCCCCTCCTCTGAAACAAGAGGCTTGATACTGGTCTGGCATGTTTCTCTGGAACGTAACAGCTTGCTTTGTGTGTAGGCGTCCTGTTGTCTGGGTATCAAAGCAACACATCTAGTTTCAAATATTGAATATCTGAAAAGGAAAGCAAAGAGTTGGAGGGAAGGTAGAGTAGAATAATTTAATGAAATGATCATTTGTTTGTGCTGATACACACACTCATGCGCTTAACGGTGGGTTGACTAAATATATTGCTCATTTGCCTAGTGAAATGTATAGCATGTGAGTCAGGGCATCAGAACTTTTCCCGATGAGCTGGTTGACCTGTGAGCTGCCTACGGAGGCAGCATTTCAATGGGATCATAGACTTGCTCCCTACGCAAAGACTGTTAAGGTAGGCCAAAAGGTAGGCAACTTAATTATGTAGCCTCCTACCTAGTTTTAGTCAGATTCTTAGGGTAGATTCACACAAAATACGTTTTGTTTCATTGCTTTTTAATTGTTTGTCTACATAAAAGTGCTAGATGGGCATCTTTGGCAGTCACGCTATATCTCACTGCTTTTTCAGTGTTGTGTGTCATGTTTTTAAGATGCAGTGTCAAGTTTAAACAAGATCAGCTTTAAAAAGCACAGAACACGTTTTTGTGTTTGAAAACACGAGATGTGAGGCAGTGAAATGGAAAAAGAGCACCGTCTAGAGACACATTTTAACTATTTAAAAGTTTAACTATTTAGAACATGGGTGTCCAATTCTGCTCCTGGAGGGCCAATGGCCTGCAGAGTTTAGCTCCAACCCCAATTAAACACACCAACAATCCAGGGACAAACAATAAACAAACCAGCTAATCATGGGTTAACTAGGCATGCTACAAAGCAAGTTGGGCAAGTTGGAACTGAACTCTGCAGGTCAATGGCCCTCCAGGACCGAGTTTAGTCACCCCTGATGTAGAACGTGGGACTCTATCATACACCCAGGCGCCAGGTGCGACTCAAGTGTTTTTTGCTAGTTTCTGCCCTACGCAGTTATTATTTTCACATCCTGCACCACGTTGTTTAAATAGCAAATGCATTTGCGCCCATTTGTGCACCCATGGGCATGCTAGTCTGAAAACGAGGAGTGTTCAGGTGCATTGTTGGCGCGTTGCTATTGTGAAGCAACTGAAATAGACTGCACCACTGACCAACTAAAACCTGGTCTAAAGTCAATGGCGCAATATTTATTTTGTTATTTAAAGTTAATGAATACACTTTGTCCTGTAGATGGTCTGCTCGTACGCTTTAACCTCGTTCTGTTTTTCTTCTTGCAAATTCCGCTATGTAAATAGCGAATCCGCCATGGCGCGAGCGCAACTGGCTTTTAAAGGGAATGGGACATGAGACTCTCATTGTTTTTTTGCATGTTACACCCAAAACATACCCATTACTCATTAAGAGAATAGGGACAATCCTTTTAGACCATTTGCCGGGTGCGCCAACCATTTTTCCCGTCATTAAACTGGCAAAAGTGGCTTCGGACACGCCCAAATGCGCTTGCGCTTTAGACCATCGTTAAAATAGGGCCTGTGGTGTCATGCACGAGACACTGTAAAAGAAAAATAGGTTATTTTACCCAATATTTGTTCTTTGTGACCCTATGTCAAGGGTATCTGTTGCAAGGAAGCACACGATGAAGGAGAATACCAGGAAATAGTCTTTAATTAAACAATAATAGCAAAACACAGGAAACAACCTCTTAACACTGACAAGACAGTACAAAAAACTGAACAAAACAGGGAATACTGCACGCTAACCATAACCATAGTAAACATGGTAAATATGAACGCTTGAAGAAATCAGACAAATCATAAAGGCTATCACAATCATGTATTTATTTTATCTGTCAATAGCCTACGTCTCATCTCTTTATACCGGACTATCATAAAATAAAGCAACTTTTTTTTGCGGGAGCTTCCTCTGTTTCTCTGACTGAAACTGTATAGCCTACTGGGAGAGAGTGCTAAAGCTCCTCAGGTCGTATTTTTGGTGGAATATTTGTAGAAATGATCGCTCTTTCTAAATGTGATGTAAATATGTCCTGTAATTACCAAATAAACAGAAACAGACACGACTGAATAAGTCTGTCCTCTTTCTTTTTTTAAACCCTTTCATGCATGAATTATGATAACCTCAGTCAGGATTTTTTTCCTATGTGTTTTTATTGCTCTTAGGGCATGAAAAACAAGAATTGATTTTTATTTTATTTTTTTTACAAATTTTTCAAAGAGATCTTCAGATGTCCACTTGAGTGGACAGCATGCGGTTAGTTTAAACTGAAGATATACTGTATTAAATATAAGACAATAATCAAACAGATAAAGTATGTGAATTTAACAAACTAATCAATGCAATTATATCAAATCATGTGAAAACTATAAAATATATACAAAAAATATAAATGCAAAATATTGCATTTGTATTCATACAACTTCATACAAGTTGCACATCGCGTATCTTTGATATCAGAACATGAGGACGTGATTCCATCAGAATTTTCTACAGCCTGTCAAGGTACAACTGTGGAAACCACTCAGATGCTCCCTCCAGTGCACCAGAGTATGGAGATTTACCCTTATTAGCTGATAATTCTGATTATGTTCAAGATGGACATGCACATTTCTATCATAGCCCTCCTCTGAGAAAACCTAGCGATACGTTTTTTCAATCTCATCTGAAATGATCAGTGTTGGGGGTAACGCATTACAAGTAACATGCATAACGCATTAAGATGACTTTTTTTGATGTTACAAGTAAAGTAATGTGTTACAAGTAACATGCATTACCTAATCAGATTACTTTTTGATCTAACAAGTAATTAACTACAAGTAATGTGCATTACCCTAATCAGATTACTTTTTGATGTAACGAGTAAAGAAAAACATTACAAGTAACATGCATTACGTAATCAGATTACTTTTTGATGTTTTGAGTAAAGAAACGCATTACAATAACGCACATTACATAATCAGATTACTTTTTGATGTTATGAGTCAGGAAACGCATTACAAGTAACATGCATTACGTAATCAGATTACTTTTTGATGTTATGAGTAAAGAAACGCATTAAAAGTAACATGCATTACGTAATCAGATTACTTTTGATGTTATGAGTAAAAAAACGCATTACAATAACGTGCATTATGAAATCAGATTACTTTTTGATCTAACAAGTAAAGTAATGCATTACAAGTGTCATACATTATGTAATCACATGACTTTTTTCGATGTCAATGAAAATTACATTCTAATAATACAAATACATTTATTTACAGTAGAAAAAGTCAATGCATATTAAGTTTTAAATTTCAAAAACAATATTCACATTATAATTATGAATTGTAGCTGAAATATAGCCATTGCATGCATGACGTCCACTACAGTGGATGTGATTAATCAGAGTTTTCTCTCAATCTAAAATCAAAACTTGGAAAATTTTACTGTGATATGACTCATTAGATATTGCTTGATGCTGCAATATTTTTTTTATCTACAAGAGTCTCCTAGGATAGAAGGAATGGGTGGATATTCCGGAGCAACTTGGCATGTCTGACTGACCCTTGGCCATCTTGGTTTGGAGGGGGAAAAAATCGAAACACAAAGGCTTGCCACTTGGTTGCAATTTATAGGATGATGCACCAGGGTCCAATGAAGAGGCTGATGTGCAACTTTGCCATAAAAACCCTTGCAAATTCAAGAAAATGCTTTTTTAATAGCTGTCCACTGTAGTGACCACTATGCGTGAAAGGGTTATAGACCTAACGGTTAACCACTTTATTTCTGTGTGACTAATGAGAAATTTTGACAAATTAATTCATTATGATCAATGTATCACTTTTTATTGTAAACCTGTGGTAAAACATTGATTCTTGGGATTTAAATATTCAAGTAAACAACAAAAATGCCAGCAAACGGTCGCTTTTATCATGTTTGTTTTACGATCACGCTAGTTTCCAGTGATTTCTTTCTGATTAGTTTTCTGATAAAGCTTACAATGTTTTTTTTTTTATATAAAACTTCCATTTGTTGGTGAAATAATGGGTTAGTGTGACGTTGTTCCAGAGTGGCGTGTTACAGGCGTGTTTTAGTGAAGCACTGTGGAGCTTCTGGCCCGACAGTGGAAACGCTGTGTGGCTCGGTGCTACAGGCTACCCATTTAAAGCCCTGGCTCGCACTGGCCTGACAGTGGAAACGCGGCTAATGAAACAAAACATACACCTGACAGTACGCCCCCCCTATCGAAAGCCGCGTCCTCGCGCCGTACAAGGTCCAACTGTGGAGGGACATGCAGGGCAGTGAAATGGGGGAAAAAACGCGAGGTCTAAAGACACATTTTCTAAAAGTTTTAACTTGAGCACCAATCGCAAGATGCTGCAAAAGTTGCAGAATGTGAGCGCAGCGGTAAAACGCATCAGTCTAGCGCATGTTTACATAGAAAAATAATGGAAGAGCAGTGCAGTGGAATGCAAAAAATAGAATGTTGTCTGTGTAAACTGCAACTTAGAAGGCACCTCGCTAGTTTTTACAACTATACAGTGGGAATCTGCTGTGTGGTGTGTTTTTCATTCCTAGTCCAGCCCTTATCCTCATACTGTATTTTTGTGTGTACGTGTGTGTACGTGTGTAAACAGAAATTTAGTAAGAGAAAAGGAATAGAATAATTGTTCTCCAGAATTATTCTCCCTTTATTTTTTCATTCCTCGCAGCGTCTCAAATTATTCTGCATGACTGTGTGCCTTCAACCTCTCCTTCAGATGCACTTGCTCACCTTTCTCCTTCGCTCTCTCTCTCTCTCTCTCTCTCTCTCTCTCTCTCCATCCCCTCATTCACACCCCCCTTCTCTCTCTTTATCCCCTCCCACTCCCTCTCTCATTCGCTTTCCACCAACCCCTCCCCTCCAATCCCGCCTGTCTCTCTCTGTAGTGAAATGAAGCAGGAGCTGGAGGAGGAGGGCAGTCGTTGTTTGCTTCTGTCCAAGCAGCACAAGTTCAACGAGCATTGCTGCATCCGCTGCTGCTCTCCCTTCGCCTTCCTGCTCAACCCCAAGCGCCCGTGTCTGGACTGCCACTACAACGTCTGCAAATCCTGCTGCACCTACAGCCAGAGCGAGAGGGGCTATATCTGCGCCGCCTGCCAAAAGAGCAGGTAAGTGTCCTTAGTCACACACAAACACATACATGTGCACAAACGTGTACACTGAAGGATAGAGGGGCCACATATGTACTTCCAGAGAAATGGACATGCTACAAAATGCACAGTGTTATGGAATAACATCTGGACAGGGAGACACCACACCTGCTGGTACGCGGCAACACACACGTCGTTCAAGCAGGTTGTAAGGGGCACATGGAAATAAGGAAATAAATGAAATATGTATGTTATGTGATTCTGTTTTACACATACATTATTGCTTGATTATTTTTAAGCGATTAATCATTTTGAAATGTTACACTAAATGGTTTTATTTATAGTACTTAAGGCACATTTGTCTAGTTTGGTGTTTATGAATGGATACTTGAGCATTACTGATGGGGCTGTGGGGACACTTAAGAAAAAATAGGTTGGGAAGCACTGGGGACCACTGCCTTCTTCTTCATCGACTTCAACATCTCGAGGAGTTCCCTACTATTCCTTGTAAAGCTGCTAATTTTTTGCGTCAACATATTAAATGTCTGGTGTTTTTTTTTGTGTCACTCCCAGTAGCATTTTTGCTTAGAGCCCTATACTTAATGTCTCCAGATATTTCATTCTAAAAAATGCTATGTTGTTTCAACTCATGTTTGGGTAAAATGTGTACAAACACAACCGTTGGGTTCAAAAATTTAATTAAAAAATGTAAACCAATGGTTGGGTTTGTCCATATTTGACCCAAACATGGGTTGAAACAACCTAGCATTTTTTTAGAGTGTGATAACTGTGTTTGATTTCCTAAATGCTGGCTTAATGACTGCTGAATATGTGCACAGTCCACTGGAATTTTGACAGTGTGCGTGAGGCGGGTTTCAGAAAGCAAGATTGGAAAGATAGGAGAGAGCGGGATAAATAAGGAGAGGCTGCAGTAGCGAGAGAGATGGTAAGAATATCTGCAGCATATGTTGATGATTTATAGTTTGTGTGGTTCAAATGACCTGATAGAGTTTGTGTTAAAGGCATAATTCATCCCCCATATTTAAAATTCTCTTATATTTTACTCGCCCTCATGTCAATTCCAACTCCTTTGAGGGGAACACAAAAAAGGAGAATCTTAACATTGTACATTCTACACACACACACATATGTAAGCTTGATGATTGTGATGGTTGTGATTATTATGACTTGTATGGAAAAGACCACCTGAAGATTCTTTTTAATGTAGTAAATATGACAGCACACAGGTTTAGAACAACTGTTCCTTTAAAAGTGATCAGGGGTGTAAATCAGTGGTTTGCAACACGACATGAATCAATCAGGAAAATACTTCCATCATCATTAGCTGTTTCTTGCTCACGCTGTCTATTACTGTCTTATTTGCTTTCCTCCTCTCTCTTCATATCTTTCTTTCTCTCACGTACACTCACTCCATGCCCGAGGCTTGGATTCTCCACCGGGATTAATTCTCTGCGATTTTCCTTTCATGTTCCCTCCATGAAATGTTCACTGTATGAAAAATCTGACTCACAGATTTCAAATGACCAGATATCAACATGTATTTCATGGTATAAGCAAACAATGGTTTCCCTTGTCTCTTGCTTAGCAATATTTCAAGAGATGTAGCGCCGGCTTTCCACTCACAAAACTGATTATGCCAACATGGAATGAAATTACGCCTTACTCAAAATTAATGTGGTTATGTAGTCAGATGGCCTTTTGAGAGAGATGAATATCACCATCTAAATTATTTTTTTTTCTTTGCTTTAATGATCATCTACGGTTGATAAGGAAAGCATTTAAATTGCTTTTGTAAAGAGCGTATAATAGCATTTTTATTGGGTTTGTAATTAAAGAAATGTTCTGGGTTCAAGACAGGTTAATTTCGGTCGGCAGCGTCCGATCCGTGATATGGTATTTCCACGGATAATATTCTCTCTTTCTTGTTTAAAAACAAGTGAAAATATATATTTACACTTACACAATTAAATTGATGTCTATGGGGCAAGATATTACAGAGGGTTGAAACACAGAAATTTGTGTTCTTTTTTTTTTTTTTTTTTTTTTTGTAGTGATTTTATTAAATTTTCCATGTAAAAAAAAAAAAGTTTTTAGATCTATAAAGCCAAATTTGTTCCATTTCGGTGGGACTACTTTTTTTAGGCGGACAAATATCTCATTTTATGTTATAGATGTAATTTTAGTGGATCGAAATTGTGCTTTGCAAATAGTTAAAAACAAATCAAATAGTTAAAAAACAAATAGTATTTTAACATTTATTGCCAGTGGCAATTCCTTGCCCCATAGATGCACAATTTTGTTTTGTTTTTTACAAACTGAGTGGTAAAAGTCAAAATTATTGTCTGTGGTATTGTTACAGATGCTTTTGCTAGTCATATTTCATTAATTAACCCAGAACATTCCTTTTAGTATATGTATCGTATGTGAGAGAGAAAGATGCTGACTCAGATGTTACAGTGACACATCTCCACTCACTCACACTTACACTTAGTGCATTAACAAGTTCAGTAACACATCATAAGAGTGCATGTTCCCTTTTAACTGTGAAAAAATGTGTTTTCATGTTTGTGTATGTTTATGTTTGTGCCATTTTGAAGTTGAAGTGTGATTGGTCTCTTTGCTCTGTCACTAAGTATCACTGCATCTTGTAAGCTTCAGACAGCAACACAGACGTGAGCGTTTGGATGGTGCAACACACAGATGGTGAAATAATGTTGTTTGCATGTGCAGATGGGGCCTGACAGGCGTAATAGGTTGAGGTCTGCTCCAATCATCCACTCTGTGGGTGGGTGTATAAGAAAGATACAAGAAATCTGTGTAAAGCTAGAGGCGAAGAAGAAACCTCTAGAAAACTTCATGTAAGGAAAAGTCTCTCTCAGCATAACCTTCATCCATCTGTGAAATTAAACCACCAGATTTCCCATTTGAATTCAATGTCATATTGAGCCTTTGAAATATTTGTGTGTGTGTGTGTGTGTGTGTGTGTGTGTGTGTGTGTGTGTGTGTGTGTGTGCGTGTGTGTGTGTGTGTGTGTGTGTGTGTGTGTGTATGATACATTATTTTTCAGGAATCGTTGATAAATAGAAATTCATTAGAAAGTCAAAAAACAGCATTTATCTGAAATATAGGCCAAGTTTCACAGACAGGTCTTGGATTAAGTCAGGATTATGCCTTAGTTCAATTAGGGCATTCAAGTATTCATTTATGCTTCAGAAAAAATAAAAATAAAAATTTACTGTTGTGCATCTTAAACAATGGCACTGACATATTTTAAGATATCAGTGCAAGTTGCTTTCAGTTAAAACAGCTCAAACATGCATTTTAGTCTAGGGACTAGATTAAGCATTGTCTGTGAAACCAGGGGATTTTTTATTTATTTATTTATTTTGTAACATTATTAATGTCTTTACTTTGTTACTTTTGATCAATTTAATGCATCCTTGCTGATTAAAAAAATATATTTTTCAAAAATCACAGTTTTTGTTGTTGTTGTTGTTGTTGTTGTTGTTGTTTAGTTTAATGTTTTTAATGGTAGTGTCTTTTTATATTTAGATTCAGGGTATTACATTTTGTGTGGAACTCGTTCTGTACCATTGGCACAGCAGACATGAACATCTGAAATGATGTGCCTTTGGCTTTTATAAGTGATCAGACTAATAATTGTGCTTGCTGGATGATAAAATGGGCTGAAACATGTTTATTTAGAAGGAGGCATCAGAGTCAGACCTTAATACCACATATACTTGATAGTGAGCAATGACTGGGGCCAGTAAAAATCTAGAACACACTAGCATTGTGGCGGCACCACACACTCACATTATATTTAGAGTATGTCATCTAGTTTAAAGTATAATTATCAGAATAATTAATCTTTAGAACATTACCTGAACACTATTACTGGAATACAGATTTTCAGATGCTTTTAGTGTGCATACCCTCAGGGACATGGGGCAGTCATAAAGCATCCCAAGGATGAGAATGACAGTAATTGAAGAGAGAAGAGCAGCTTTAAATGTTCTGTAATCTGAGTTGACAGAGAGGAAGCAGTCTGGAAAGATGGTCCTTACTTGACCCCGTCCTGAAGGCTTTTACCTCACATAAACTCCCAACATTAGAAATAGAAATATGTGTAAAATATGCTTTTATTCAGCAAGGACGCATTTAATTGTTCAAAAGTGACGGTCAAGACATATATTAATTTTATTTAATATTAAGATATATATTAATATTATTACAAAATATTTCTATTTCAAATAAATGGTGTTCATTAAAGAATCCTGAAAAAAATGCAGTACAACTGTTTTAATCATTGATAATAATAAGAAAAGTTTCTTGAGCTGCAAATCATGTGACACTGAAGACTGGAGTAATGTATATAAAGTAAAGTATATATATATATTTTGATGTTTTTGTTAGAAGTCTCTTGTGTATATACAGGGGTTGGACAATGAAACTGAAACACTGGCCAATATAATGTTGGTGGTTTCACGCCTATATACAGTATATGCGGCCTGGTGGCCGATCTACACTGACTTTACATTCCATCAGAAAGAGCAGAGGGTGAGTGTTGAATTAGTAGAGCAATAGCACAGCTCTACATAAAATATTGCAATCCACACAACATATTGGGTGACATATCAGAGTTCAAACTTTAAAAGAGGACAAATTTTTGCTGCATGTCTCACTGGCTCATCTGTGACCAGGACAGCAAGTCTTTGTGGTGTATCGAGAGCTATGGTTTTTCAGGGTAATGTCGGCATACCACCACGTAGCACGAACCACATCCAGCAGGAGTAACTTTTGACACAAGAGAAAGATGTCTGAAAGGGATGTCCAGGTACTAAGTAAAGTCAAGTCACCTTTATTTATATAGCACTTTTTACAATACAGATTGTTTCAAAGCAGCTTTACAGTGATAACAGGAAAATAATGCAACAAAGTTTGTTTCTAGAAAAAAATAGCGTCATAGTCCAGCATATGTAAGTTCAGTAATGGTTCATTTTTGTTGTAAAAAAGTTATTAATTTAGTTCATATATATATATATATATATATATATATATATATAGCCGCTCTGGAGAAAACCATGATGTCATCGTCCAGCTCAGTTCTGTCCCCAAAATGGTGTCAATGCAGGCAGATCAATAATATTGTTGAAGATTAAATGTCCCCAACTAAGCAAGCCAAAAGACAGAAGCGAAAAAGGCGACAGTGGCAAGGGACCAAAACTCCAGGTGACAGAATGGAGAAAAAACCTTGGGACAAAACAGGCTCAGTCGGGGGCCAGTTCTCCTCTGGCCAACGAACGAACAGTGTATGATTATGATTCAGGCAGCATTATAGGTCAGAAGTCAGATTGGCTCAGAACATTCAGAATATTATCCAGTTCCATCTGGTTAAAGATCGTAGTCATCACAACGGTATGGAGACGGGTTTGTTGAGGATCAGTGCCTAGTTCTGAGACTAGAATCTAGTTGACACAATCTCTGCTGACACTTCAGGGATGCGTTGTGGTCGTGTCTATGTGCAGGTCCACCATCTGATCTGGATACGGGCCAGATTCAGCTGACTACATCATGCGTTGTGGTCGTGTCTAGGCGCAGGTCCACCATCTGATCTGGATACGGCCCGGATCTACAATAAACCTCGGAATAAACAGAATGACTAACATTAGCGTAGATGCCATTCTTCTTATGATGTAACGAGTACATCGGGTATTATAGGAAGTGTTCACGGTTCCGGGTGACCTAATTTATGCAGCCTAATAATCATTTAACTGATTTGAATAATACAAATGTATAATGTGTTATGTGTATACCTGGTTAAAGAGATTTGTTTTTAATCTAGATTTAAACTGACTGAGTGTGTCTGCTTCCCGAACAATGCTAGGAAGACTATTCCAAAGTTTAAGTGCTAAATAGGAAAGGGATCTAGCGCCTGCAATTGATTTTGATATTCTAGGTATTATCAACTGGCCAGAATTTTGAGATCCCAATAGACGTGAAGGACTATAATGGGTTAAGAGCTCGCTCAAGTACTGGGGAGCTAAACCATTTAGTGCTTTGTAAGTTATCACCAAATATTTAAAAATGTATACGATGTTTAATAGGGAGCCAATGCAGTGTTGACAGAACAGGGCTAATATGGTCATACTTCCTGGTTCTGGTAAGAACTCGAGCTGCTGTGTTTTGGACCAGCTGGAGTTTGTTTATTAAGCGTGCAGGGCAACCGCCCATAAGAGCATTACAATAATCTAACTTTAAGGTCATAAACGCATTAACTAAATGTTCCGCGTTTTTCATTGAAAGCCTCGTAATTTAGATATATTTTTAAGATGGAAGAATTCGGTTTTACAGATGCTAGAAACGTGGCTTTCAAATGAAAGATTGGTATCAAAGAGCACACTCAGGTTCCTAACTGACGACGAAGACTTGACAGAGCAGTTATCAATTGTTAGACAGTATTCTAGGTTAATAGGTGCAGAGGTTTTTTGCCCAATAATTAGAAACTACTTACTCGGATTGTACCCAAAACATAAAATCACAGTTGCCCAACTCACTGCAGAATTAAATGCGCACATCGACTCTTCTGTTTCTACCCAAACTGTTCGTCAGGAGCTCCACAGAGTCAATATTCATGGTTGGGCTGCTATAGCCAAACCTTTGGTCACTCGTGCCAATCAAAATGTCGGTTCCATTGGTGCTAGCAGCAACTAGTGCCAACTAATCGAAACATGTATTGTTCTCCTTTCCACCTTTCCCACATCCATGGGAGTTGCGGTGTGGAGAAGTGGAGAAGGGCTGCAATATCATGGCGTTCCCTACTGTGCTTTTGATATGCACGTCACTGCCAAGGACTACCGAACCATTCTGGAGGACCATGTGCACCTAATGGTTCAAACATTGTACCCTGAAGGGGGTGCCGTGTATCAGCATTATAATGGACCAATACACACAGCAAGACTTGTGACAGAATGGTTTTATGAAACAAGAAACATGAATTTGAAATTTAACATCTCCCATGGCCTGAAAAAATAATATTGCAAAAATATAATACTGCATGAAACTAAACATTTTTAGGTCATCTTCACAGTTTTAAAAGGGACTTGTGTTGACAGGCTGTTTCTGTATGCTTTATTGCTAATTTTTATTTGTTACTGTGCATTTCGGTGCCAACCATGGACTAATGTGAACTATCATGAGCATGTAGGGCGTATATCATCTCTGTGGCGTATATCATCTCTTCTCTGTGTTTGATGAGAATGAGTTAAAGAGTCTCTCTCTCTCTCTCTCTCTCTCTCTCTCTCTCTCTCTCTCTCTCTCTCTCTCTCTCTCTCTCTCTCTCTCTCTCTCTTAGATACCATATGACAACCTCTCAAGTAAATTCTCTCATGAAACTAACAATGGCTTTTCCTTCATTATCATTAGCTTTAATGGTACATTTGAGGTAATGCTTTAATGTGTACATTAATGGTTTGAGGTAATGGATACATTAGTGTACATCTGACATCTTAATGGATGAGGATTCTCCTCTGTGCTATTTTAAGACATAAGAAATACCTGATAATGAATCATTCATCTCTATAAATTACTTTTTTCTTCCAGCAGTATGTGCATGTGTATTAGGAATGAACACGCTTCCTATAGCGTGCTTTTGGTTCTTGTAGCACAAAAGATTTTTTCCCACAAACTGATAAAATATATGTATCTTGAATGCTAAGTTGCTTTGGAAGCATCTGCCAAACACATACATTTGATCTGTCAGTACATTTGAATCCAGAACTTCATTATTCTGCTGCCCATAATCATATTACAGTCATCCAGCAGACACGGTTATATAATCAACAGAACACACATTAGATATGATCCGCTCTGCCGAGTATATCCGGCGATAATGCATGGCTGAGTCCTTTACCCAAGGGCACAGTTTTAGAAGAGGCGCTGCTATATGTTCTAATGGCCTTCTCTGATCTAGATTAGACACACTTCCAGCAATTGTTTTATTTGAAAATCTAAGGCACTGGTATTCCATCTGCCTGATTGGTTTTGGCTTTTTAGTTGCGCATGTGTGTATTTCTGTGACTGTGGCGCTGTTGTAAACGCTGAGTTATAGCTTGAAGCAGCCCGTAAAGTGAAGTGTCACCAACAGCTTGCCTGTTTATTCTCTCTTTTCTCTGGTCTCAGTTAAAAGGATGGGAGAGAATAGCCCAGGAGGGATACAACGAATGAAAAGAAAACTTCTCTTTTCCTTTTGTTCATTTTCAGTGGAGGGGTATTTTTAGTTGTGGGTCAGCCACTGCAGCTGAAAGAAAGAAGGTTGAGTGAATTCTAACCTAATGTCTCTAAAAGCTTGTTGGCATATGAAAGTGCCCTTCAACTTGCAGGAACTTGCAGGATCTTTTTTATATTTTTTATAAAAATATTTTTTTTTTATTTTAGTCACCCCCCCCCATGACCATTTTTTACCTTCTCTCTGTCCCTTTTTTAAGTCTGCATTTTTTGGCTTCTTTACCTTGAAGATTTCTATATAAATGCCCTCTGTTGTAATGGGCTAACATTCTTATGAAATGCATGGCAATGCTAACTCATTAGCTTTTGCCTCCCCATCTTTCAATAACAGCCTTACATTGCAGGTAACACTTTATAATAATGTTCAGGTAGCCTATACTGTAAGTCATTTATAAGTAATTAGTTAATGATGAACTAATCATTTACAAAACCTGACTATATGTTCATAAATGATGAGTGTTATGCTAACAATTTACAAATATGTTGTAAGTTATCTTAAAAAAATAAATCATGAAATAAATCAAACAGATCATTAGTACATGGTAAATAAGTTACTTGTTGAAATTATTAATCAGTTATAAATCAATAAAATATGTATGTCGATTTTTTTTTAACTAATCACCATCTCCAGCAGGGCGAAAGGTGGTGACGATACTAGGGGCCCCCGGCCCTAAATGTTTAATTTAGTTCATCCGTCATGTTTAAATGATTAGTTCATCATTAACTAATAACATAAATTACTTATAACTGAACATTATTATATAAAGTATTACCGTAACATTTCTTATTTTTATCAATGTTGAAAACTGTTGTGCTGCCTAATAATTTATGAAAACCATGGTACTGTTTTCTTTGATGAACAGTTAAAAATATCAGCATTTATTTTTTACACAATACATCAAACTTTTAAGATCATGGAGAAAACTTTTTTTTTTTTTTTTTTTTACTATATGACCCTGTTAAATCTCCACCAAAAAAAAAGCCTTTTGGTACATCACCAGATTTAAATTGTTTTACACGAGAATGCTTATTTCTTGGAAAATTTGACTGGGCTAAAGCAGAGAAATTGCTAATTTAGTGAAAGCTCTCCACCCCCTTCCTCAGCCTGCTCCAAATGAGTTTAAGCTGTCAGTCTGGGTTAGCTGCAAAGCTGCTGTATTTAATTTTGTCAGGCACAGAGGCTCCTCCACACATATTTAATGAATATTAACCTGATTCTCTTTCACTGCATTAACATTTAGCATTAACATTTTTATTAACACACAGATTAATGATGTTGGCCAAGATCAACAGCTTTGGTTTGCTGGGTACTGAATCCAACCAAGGCATGGATTTGCCAAAATATGGTTTGCAAAAAAAAAAAGTAAAAAAAAGTCAAATGTTAAAAAATGTCCAAATCTAAAGCATGAAAAGTAAAACAATGGGGTTAGTGTTAGAATTTAGACTTTCAGTGCCCTATTTTAATGATCGAAGCGCATGGTCTAAAGCACACGGTGCAAGTGCAATTAGGGCGTGTCTGAATCCACTTTTGTTAGTTTAATGACGGGGAAAATGGTCTGCATGGTCTAAAAGGGTTGTCCCTATTCTCCTAATGAGTAATGGGTGTGTTTTGGGTGATGAGTAATGGGTGTGTTAACGTGCAACAAACCTATCAGAGTCTCATCTCCCATTCCATTTGAAAGCCAGTTGCACTCGTGCCATGGTGGATTGTCTATTTACATGGCAGAATTTGCAAGCGAAAATGCAAAAACATTCTGCACTCTAAACATCTTTTATTATAGACAGGTGATAAAGTTAACAAACGTTTCGAATCTTTGCATTCATCAGTGTGACAGTTTTACGTATTCTCAATTACTATATAGAAAGCACACTGCAGGTCTCCAACAATGCGCCTGAACACACCTCGTTTGATATGTTAGGCCCTCAAACTTAATATTAATTTTACAAGAGTCTCACAATGGCATAGTCAGCACCTGATTTCTGTGCTTTCAGTCCCATGAGGCCTGTAGCGTTAATAGAGTGATTCTGACAATTTAATTTAGCTCAAAGGAATTATTAATCAATTTATAGGGAATTCGAAAGAATCACTTATTACGACCGAGCAAATAACTCGTTCAGGGTTCATTTGAACCGGCCGTAACCATCCGCTCTGCAGCGGATATAAATTTTTCAAACAATAGTGAAACACTATTTATTAGCAAGGTAACTTAGATCAGCAGTTTAAGATGTTAAATTCGTAAGCACATAACACAAGTAACACTTCTCTTTAAAATACAAATAAGACTTTATTGATTATTCTATCAGTTAACCCATGTTCTTCTGATCTTGATTTGGGTTCTTTGTCTCTGCGCGTCTACATGGTTACTTTTTCTTGAGAGAGAGAGACTTTCTTGAGAGAGAGAGAGCTTTGTTTCGGGTCTAAGATTTTAAACTCAAACGTTTGTCCAACCTCCTGAAGAGATCGGACCAATTAGACACTGGCTTTATTTGTCTTATCGTAAATCATGCGTTATCTGGGATCTCCTTACTCTCCAAGCTCTAGCAGAGAGTGCAGAGGCCACAGTTTAGACATCATTCCTATTATAAGAATACGAAACATTTCACACAGATTTCAATCAAGCCATCTTTTGAATCACGAGCATACGATCATACTGATATGAAACAACACACTTTCATTCAAACATCTAACAGTTATAACCATTAAATGACTTACATGGGATCTAAGCTTATTAAACATGCATAGGCCTATAAGTGGTAGAAACAACAGAATTATGTGGTTGCATGATGTTTGATTATAAGTCCATCGAAAACTGTTCTGGAATGATTTTATGTATTGTTATGGGGTAAATCTCAGTTTTCTGTGGTTTGGAGAGATTTTACTCTGGGTCATTCAGAGGTCCTTAAGAAGAAGATGGTCTGTTTGGTATCTCTGTCGTGGGCTCGAGCAGTTTCTGCTGTTATCTTGATCGAGCACTGAGTTGTGCCATCTCTGAACCAATCATTCTTTTAAAAACCATCTCACATTGACAAGTTCTTCCATTAGTTGGCGATAAAAGTTGGCTGGAGCCTTCTTTTATGGTTCTGGAATGTTGAGTTCCCTTTCGTTGTCACTCTGAGTTACGTCGGATGACGACGAATGGGGTTTCGCTTAGAAATCCTATCATCTTCGAGTATATAAAACGAGCCAATGGCAAAGAAATGCCATGGGTCTGCGGAATTTGCATAGCGTAACTCCGCCCCACCCTGGGAGTATATAAGGAAGTACGCTGGCAACATGCAGATATGTTTTCGCTTCGGAGCCAAGTTGATGTACTTCACTCCACAGCCAATCCTGAGATTCATCTCTTCATTTCTCTTCGAGACGAGCCTCTCTCCAAGTGTTGGTGTGACAGCGAGTTCCAGCGAGTGCACATTCCCTGCTTATCTGCGCAGTGATTTGCCAGTGTTTGTGTGTTCTCTCCCTGGTCGCTTCAGCATTTGTGGAGAAATCTCCTTTCTAAAAGAGCTTGCACGCGGCACGTCTTTTTAAAGATGCCTCGCCCGTGCACTTCTGGTTGCGGTCTATTCATTTCTGACTCTGATGGGCACAATCGCTGTCTTGTGTGTCTGGGCTTAGAGCACGCTAAGGCAGCGTTTGTGGATGAGTCATGTTCCCATTGCGGGAACATGCCCATCGCACGGTTACGGTCGAGACTCGATGACCTTCATGGTAGAGTCCCCTCATCCGCACCCCGATCTACGGGCTCCGCGAGAGCTAGTACTTCGGCTGGCGGCCAGGGTGACCTGAGGATTACGGTGTGGGACAAAGCGCCGACTATTCCACGCTCCACACCGTCCTCTAGCGCCGTGCAACCCGCGAGTGTTTCAAATGAGCCCGCAGTACAGTCCTCTGACTTGCCGCGGGTCTCATTTGGCGCTCCAGAGGAAGATTCGATGTCGATCGCTGCATCACAGGGTGGGCAAGAGTCCTTGGGAAGTGAGGATTCGGCTGTGCTGCCACCTTCGGGTGTGCCACCATTGCCCGAGTCTGATCCCGAGATGACTGCCATGCTTTCCCGGGCAGCCGCGGCCATTGGGCTTGAGTGGTCCCCGCCACCTGGTCCGGTGCGCTCGCCGCTGATCCTCGTCAGCGCGCGTCCCCAATGCCTTTCTTCCCGGATGTGCATGAGGAGGTCACGAGGTCCTGGAAGGCACCATTGTCTTCTCGTGATCGCTCGGCGACCTCCTCCGCCCTGCCTCCTCTTGATCAGGCGGCTGCCAAAGGGTACACTGGGGTTCCCCAGGTTGAACGCTCTGTTGCGATGCAACTGTGTCCACAGAGTGCTTCTTCCCGCGGTGACCCAAAGCACCCCTCCAAAGCCTGTAGGTTCTCTTCCACCCTTGTGGCGAAGGCCTATAGAGCTGCGGGGCTGGCGGCCTCCTCACTGCATGCCATGGCGACACTCCAGGTCTACCAGGCCCAGATGTTGCGTGACATGCACGAGGGGAGGACTGACCCAGGACTCTTTGATGAGCTGCGTGCCACCACCGACCTTGCTCTCCGAGCGACGAAGGTGACCGCACGCTTCCTGGGTCAGGTGATGTCCACTTGCGTGGTCCAGGAGAGACATCTGTGGCTCAACCTGGCTGATATGCGTGAGGCCGAGCGGACCCGGTTCCTCGACACTCCCATATCCCAGGCTGGCCTCTTCGGCGGGGCGGTTGAGGACTTTGCCCAGCAGTTCTCGACCGCCCAGAAGCAGACTGAGGCTCTCAAACATGTCCTGCCCCGACGGCCCGCTGCTGCCTCCACTCAGCCGTCGGCACAGGTACCTCAGTCTGCTCGCCGCCGAGGGCGCCCTTCTACGGCTCCCGCCCCTCCCGCACGGCCCCAGCAGCAGCCTCCATCCGGGTCGCGTCGTGGAGGACGCCGTAGGAAGGTGCCACAGCCCTCTCCCGCCCCGTGCCCCGCTAAACGCCAGGCCAAGCGGCGCTCCTGAGACGGGCTGCTCAGAGATGGCGTTGAGTTCTTCCCAGGAGACGGTAGCAGGGCCGCTCCTTACCCCGGTGGAGGGCCGGGGGAGAATCCTTGGTTTTCCCCACCCCGCTGCTCGTCCCACGACGGGCAGCACCCTAATGTGGTTAAAGAAAGAACTCACTCCCCCATCTCTGAGCACACAGAGTGTCCGGATGACAGTGCGCGCCGCTCACGAGCCTCGCCACTCTCGTCCCCCTCTGTCGCCAGTTCCCTGCCAGAGCACGCCCCAGTGGGACGCTGGTCCTCCTCTGGCCTCCTCTGGCAGGACGCGGCTAATGACCGTGCCCCCGCACCGGGCCGCCATGCCACCCACGCCTGGGCCGGTCATTCCGCCTCGGTGCACCACCGAGGGTACGTCTGTGGTCCGTATGACCCCGCTGGTACAGTTCCTGGAAGCCTGGTTAGAGCTTCCCAGGCTGTCCCGCTGGGTCGCGAGGACCATCAGGCTCGGCTACGCAATTCAGTTTGCGCGGTCTCCTCCCCGCTTCAGGGGAGTCCGCTTCACTATGGTCGGTGACAATGCCCCGGTTATGAGAGCGGAGGTCGCTACCTTACTGGCGAAGGGTGCGATCGAGACTGTCCCTCCAGCCGAAATGAGGTCCGGCTTTTACAGCCCCTACTTCATTGTACCGAAGAAATCCGGTGGGTTACGACCAATCCTCGACTTGCGCGTTTTGAACCGCTCCCTTCACAGGATGTTCAAGATGCTCACGGCCAAACGCATTTTCGAGTGCATACGGCCGCAGGATTGGTTTGCAGCGATCGACCTGAAGGACGCCTACTTCCATGTCTCCATTCTTCCTCGACACAGACCGTTTCTACGGTTTGCTTTCAAGGGGCAGGCATACCAGTACGCGGTTCTCCCTTTCGGGCTAGCCCTGTCTCCTCGCGTCTTCACGAAGGTCGTCGAGGCAGCCCTTGTTCCCCTCCGGGAACACGGGGTTCGCATCCTGAACTATCTCGACGACTGGCTGATTCTAGCTCACACTCGAGATCAGGTTTGCGAACACAGGGACCTAGTGCTCCGGCACCTAGCTCGTCTGGGCCTTCGGGTCAACTGGGAGAAGAGCAAACTCTGCCCAGTGCAGAGGATCTCTTTTCTCGGTATGGAGATCGACTCGGTCGCCATGTGCGCGCAGCTTACGAGCGAGCGCGCGCAGTCACTGCTGACTTGCCTTCGTCAGTTCGAGGGCAAGAGTGTGGTTCCACTGAAACTATTTCAGAGGCTCCTGGGGCATATGGCATCCGCAGCTGCAGTCACGCCGCTCGGGTTGCTTCATATGAGACCACTTCAGCTTTGGCTTCGCGATCGAGTCCCGAGGTGGGCATGGCACCACGGCACGCTCCGAGTTCCAGTGACTCCGACCTGCCGTCAGACCTTCACCCCGTGGTCGAACCTCAGTTTTCTTCGGGCCGGAGTGCCCTTGGAACGAGTGTCCAGGCATGTTGTTGTGTCAACAGATGCCTCCACCACGGGCTGGGGCGCCATGTGCAATGGACATGCTGCCGCGGGCTCCTGGACAGGACCCCAGCGCCTTTGGCATGTCAATTGCCTCGAGTTGTTGGCTGTACGTCTTGCCCTGCACCGCTTCCATGCGTTGCTCAGGGGTCAACACGTACTAGTCCGATCGGACAATACTGCGACTGTAGCGTACATCAACCGTCAAGGTGGTCTGCGCTCCCGCCGTATGTCACAACTCGCCCGACACCTCCTCATATGGAGTCAGAAGCATCTGAGGTCGCTTCGTGCCATTTATATCCCGGGAGACCTGAACCAGGCGGCCGACGAGCTGTCTCGGCTTCGGCCTCTCGCTGGAGATTGGCGACTCCATCCCCAGACGGTTCAGCTGATTTGGGATCAGTTCGGGGACGCACAGGTAGACCTGTTTGCCTCCCACGACTCGTCCCACTGCGACCTGTATTTTTCCCTGACCGAGGGCACGCTCGGCACGGATGCACTGGCGCACAGCTGGCCGCGGGGCCTACGCAAGTATGCGTTTCCCCCAGTGAGCCTTCTTGCGCAGACCTTGCGCAAGATCAGGGAGGACGAGGAGCAGGTAATTTTGGTTGCCCCGTATTGGCCCAACCGCACCTGGTTCTCAGAACTAGTACTCCTCGCGACAGCACCTCCTTGGCCAATTCCTCTGAGGAAGGACCTGCTTCTCAGGGACGGGGCACCTTATGGCACCCTCGTCCCGATCTTTGGAACCTCCACGTGTGGCTCCTGGACGGGATGAGGCAGGTTTGAGTACCCTACCACCAGCGGTGGTGGCTACCATCACTTCCGCTAGAGCATTGTCCACGAGACATGCCTATGCGTTGAAGTGGAACCTCTTCGTCAACTGGTGTTCTTCTAAAAATCTAGAACCCACGAAATGCCCCATCAGTGTCGTGCTTTCCTTCCTGCAAGAAGGGTTGGAGCGAAGGCTGTCTCCCTCCACCCTGAAAGTGTATGTTGCTGCCATTGCCGCACATCACGACGCAGTTGATGGTAAGTCCTTAGGAAAGCACGACCTGATCGTCAGGTTCCTGAGGGGAGCCAGGAGACTGAATCCTCCTCGTCCTCCCCTCGTACCCTCTTGGGACCTCTCAGTGGTTTTAACTGCCCTGCAGAGTGCTCCCTTTGAGCCTCTGCAATCAGTGGAGCTTAAGTTCCTGTCAATGAAGACAGCGCTCCTGGTTGCATTGGCCTCCATCAAGAGGGTAGGGGACCTGCAGGCATTTTCGGTTGACGAAGCGTGCCTGGAATTCGGGCCGGCTAACTCTCACGTAATCCTGAGACCCCGGCCTGGATATGTGCCCAAGGTTCCCACCACACCCTTTCGAGACCAGGTGGTGAACCTGCAAGCGCTGCCTTTGGAGGAGGCAGACCCAGCCTTGGCACTGCTCTGTCCAGTACGTGCACTCCGTGCTTACGTTGACAAGACGCAGTGTTTCAGGACCTCAGACCAGCTCTTTGTCTGTCATGGTGGGAAGCTGAAGGGAAAGGCTCTCTCCAAGCAAAGGTTGTCTCACTGGATAGTGGACGCCATTGCTTTGGCATACCAGCAGCAAGGTCGACCATGCCCCCTTGGTGTGACGGCCCACTCCACCCGGAGTGTGGCATCCTCTTGGGCTCTAGCGCATGGCGCCTCGCTAACAGACATCTGCAGAGCTGCAGGCTGGGCGACACCTAATACATTCGCGAGATTCTACAATCTCCGAGTGGAGCCAGTTTCTTCTCATGTACTCGCTTCAACTAGCCGGTAAGAGATTCTGCTCAGGTGTCTTCGCTTGCTTGCCATTCCTCTCCACGGACGGGATACGTGCGATATTCTCCTCAGGTGAGCCTAATAAGCCCTGAGTCTCCTCCAGCACTGACGACGTCAACGCCAGAGTTATGCCACCGGCAGCTTTCGCGCTTGGCTAGGTGCCTCCATGTGCATGGTTCCCCTTCTGGGTGACCCCCACATGTGTATTCCACTGTAAGCCTCTTTTGAGCATGTGTCTTTCCCTTGGCAAGCCACCTTGCCACCCCTGGGGTTGAAATATTCCACCTGCGGCTGGACACCCCAGTGTTACTCCGTATGCAGCCCTTCGGGGTCATATGTGTATTCTAAGTCCCCCCCTTCGGGTTGGGTGTGATTGCATATTTCCACTGGATATGCTTCCCAGTGTACCTTGGTATTCCTGTGTTAAGTAGGACTCCTTCGTCCGTGCTAGTCTCACGACAGGGAGCTCAGACTTACGCAGGGCACTGGAAGACAGTCGAGAGGTGGCGTGATTACACTGGGAACCCCATTCGTCATCATCCGACGTAACTCGGAATGACAACGAAAGGGAACGTCTCGGTTACGTATGTAACCCTCGTTCCCTGAGTAGGGAACGGAGACGTTACGTCTCCCTGCCACTTCCGCTGTACCGCTGGAACGCCTGAGTTCAGTCTCGGCTCCTCAGCGAAGACATATCTGCATGTTGCCAGCGTACTTCCTTATATACTCCCAGGGTGGGGCGGAGTTACGCTATGCAAATTCCGCAGACCCATGGCATTTCTTTGCCATTGGCTCGTTTTATATACTCGAAGATGATAGGATTTCTAAGCGAAACCCCATTCGTCGTCATCCGACGTAACGTCTCCGTTCCCTACTCAGGGAACGAGGGTTACATACGTAACCGAGACGTTCTGTGTGGAGTTATGTTTGAACAAAACACCTGGAAGCTTCATTTGTGTTTGATTCGCACTCAGTCGTTACAGGCCTCACAGGAAGTCAGTAATACAGAGGTGTGCGGCAGGTGGGCCAACAAGCGAACAGTGATTCTGTTTAACAGAGCAGTAAATCCAATTTAGCACTGCTTATCCTCACTCATCCTTACTTTTTCACAAAGGAAATGGTCATGAACACCTGTTTTGTGATGGTTAACATCCTAACAGGTACCCCAAGAAGATGCAGTGCTATCTTCAATAGCACAGGTTCCTCCTCCTAAAATGAATTGACTGTGTATTTGTGTTTAACTGTTAATTTGGCCTGCTTTTATGCTTTTACCAAATTCTTTGTTGTTGCTGCTTGTGCGTATAACTATGCTGTTTTTCGGAACTAATTTTACTGATCTTTAACATTTTCTTTTTTTTTGCAATTTTTATTTTTAACATTTTTCAATATGAACATTTATGGGAAGAGCACCTGTACAGAAAAATGTTTCTTTCACTTAAAATTGTAACACTCATATAAAGTCAGACCTTATGGGCTTGACATACTCAGACCACTTTGTCCAGATTTTGTAAAACAAGTCTCTTTGAATTCTGAGAGTAAATGAAAGCTTTTCCATAGTGTAGATTTCTTGGATTATGTTGACCCACTCTTCGATGGTCGGAAGGTCCGGTTTTAACAATTTCCTGGTTATGGCTTTCTTACTTGCTGCCAGCAGTGTCCAAAGCAACCTCTTGTCCTTATTTCTCCAGTTATTAACATCCACATTGCCCAAATACACATTTTCAAAATTGCAAGGTATTTTGCTACCAAATATGTGATTAATATGTTCACATATTTGTGACCAATAAGGGATTAACAATGGGCAGTCCCAGAAAATGTGGAAATGATTGGCTCCTGAGATTCCACAGAGCCTCCAGCATGAGTCTCCATTACCCTGGTATCTCTTTTGAATAGGTGTGATAAAAAACCTGATTATATTCTTCCAACAAAACTCTCGCCAAGTGTTCGAACCAGTAGTGCTCCCTTGTACTCTACATATATTCAACCAACTTTCATTTGAAATTTGTATATTGCCTTCCATTTCCCATCTCCTCTTAATGTACTCTGTGTTAGATTTTTTGCCTTGCTGAATGGCTTTGTATAACTTAGAAACTACTTTATTTAAAGAAAATTATGTAATTAATGTTAAGAAAGTCTTTAGGAACCCCAATTTGCATTTTTCCAACGTTGTTTTTATATTTTGATCAAAATAATGCCTAACCTGTAAGTATCTATAGAAATCGTCTTGACCTAAACCATATTTATTCTGTAAGAGTTCAAAACTCATAAATGCTCCCTTGTGCATAAAAGAATAGTAGGTTGTAATTCCTTTTGAGATTCAACCTTTAAATCTTCCATCAAAGGCATTTGGTCTGAAATCCGAATCATACGCACACCACCTTAAAATTCTAGACAATTTTTTTAAGTTGCATATTTGCATTATTCTATTCCAAGAGTTTAGAAGAGACTCATACATAACTTCTTCAGTTATATTGATACTTCTTTGTAGTTTTTTGTCATTTAAGAGGGCCATAATGGGTATATCTTTCATAATAGTCTCTTCAGCATCTTTCCATCCAGCTGAATAACTGGGCGAAGATAAACAGATTAAAGGTCTAACTTGAGCAGCATAATAATAATCCCTGAGGCAGGGAAGGCCCAGCCCCCCTTTCTCCTTCATCAATTGCAACGTTTGATAATTTATCCTACCCCTTTTATTTTGCCAAATATATTTTGCCAATATATTATCCCACTCATCGAAATGTTTTTTAGATATCCAAATAGGAAGACATTGAAAGAGGTACAAGAAACGAGGGAGGATATTTATTCTGATTGATTCAACTCGAGAGTATAGACTCAAAAATGGGACATTATTCCACCTTTGTAAATCTGATCTTATTTTTGAGATTAGAGGCCCATAATTGGCATCAAACATTCTAGATGGATCCTCTGTCAGGACAGCTCCCAAATATTTAATGCTATTTTATTCCCATTTCCATTTATATGTGTTTTTAATCTTTGTATGCGGATTGTAATTCAACCTTAGAACCTGAGTTTTAGTAATATTGATTTTATAGCCCGAAAAAGTGCCATATTCTTCCAGTATTTTCATTAATTTAGGAAGTGACTGAGTGGGATCCGTCAAAAATATTAATATGTCATCAGCGAATAGAGCTAATTTTTGTTCACCTGATTTTAAAGTGACCCCTTGAATTTCTGTGCTCTACCTAATCCACTGAGCTAAGGGCTCAATAAATAAAGAAAAAAGTAATGCCGATGCTCCACATCCCTGGCGGGTTCCTCTTTCTAATTGAATAGATTTGGATAAATCCCCGTTTATTTTAACTCTGGCAGTAGGTTTGTTGTACAGTGCAGAAAATGTCTCCACCAAGTCAGAATGAAAGCCAAATGCCTCCAATACTTTATATAAAAATGTCCATCGTACCGAATCAAACGCTTTTTCTGCGTCCAAACTTATTATAAGAGTTTCTAATTTGCATTGCCTGACATGTTTCATTATCAGAAGCGCTTTCCTAATATTGTCCTGCGTCTGTCTCTGTCTAATAAAACCTGTCTGGTCTTTGTGTATGAGTTCAGGTAAGATTACCTCGAGACGTTTACATAGTATGGAAGTAAATAATTTGTAATCTATATTGAGTACACTTACTAGTTGATAGTTTCCACAGTCAAGTTTGTCTTTATTTTCTTTGGGGATAATAGAAATAATTGCCTCTCTCCACGATGGAGGAATAGTCTTCGTTTCAAGTACCCCGTTGAATGCTTTCATTAATGTCGGTGCCAAGTGATCTTGCATGAGTTTATACCATTCGGAATTGAATCCGTCTGCACCAGGGGTTTTCCCATTTCTTAATTGCGGATATAATTTCTTCCTTAGTAATTTTTGAAATTAGCTTCTTGTTCTGATCATTTGTGACTTGAGGTAGATTAAGTGAAGATAAAAATGAGTCAATTTCAGTAGCACTTCTTAATTGTGGCTGAGAATATAGCTTCTGATAATACTCCTCAAAACACTGATGTACTAGTTCTAGCTTAGTTTCAATTTGGTTTGTTTCGGGATGTTTAATTTTGAAAATTGTTCTCTCTGCCTGTTGTTTCCTTAATCTATAAGACAAAAGTTTAAGCGCTTTCCCTCCAGTATCATAATATTGATGTTTTGTAAAAAGAAGCTTTTTTTGAATGTCCTGTGTGTTTATTTCATTTATCTCCTTCTTTACTTCGGACATTTTTACTTTCACTGAGTCCTGAAGAGAAGATGAGTGTTCTTTCTGTAATTCTTTAAATTTAATCTCTAGATCTAGTAATTTTTGTTTTTTCATTTTCTTTACAGTAGAAGAAATTGCAATAATTTTCCCACGAAGCACTGCTTTTAAAGCATCCCATAATATAACTGGTGAGACTGTGTCATTGTCATTGTATTCGATTTCAAATTTAAATTTATTCATGATTTCCTTATCATTCAAAAGATTCGTATTTAGTTTCCATAGAGTAGACTTTATTTTACCACTAAGGTTAAGGGCCAGATATACTGGATTGTGGTCTGAGAGTGCACTTATTCCTATGTCACAATTTACCACTCGAAACATATCGTTTTTAAACATCAAGAATAAGTCTATTCTGGAGTAAACATTGTGCGCCCCAGAATAGTGAGTGTAATCCCGCCCTGTCGGGTTAATTTCCCTCCATATATCTACTATTCCCACTTCTTTCATGAAATTATTTACTTTTTTATAATTTTTTTTGGTGTCGGGTTTGCCATTTGAACTGTCATTTTTAGGGTTCAATCGAATGTTAAAATCTCCCCCACATATTAAAACGCCCTGACTCTTTGTTGTCATTGTTTCAAGTACATGTTTGTAAAATGACCAGTCACTACCCGGTGGAATATAAACATTGAACAGACTCACTAAGGTTCCCTCAATTTTACCAATTACCATAATGTACCTCCCCTCTTTATCTTTGTGTTCAGATATGAATTCGAAATTTACCGCACTGCACAACAAAATCGCCACTCCTCTACGTCTACCCGAGTCATGTGAGGAGAAATATACTTTTGTGTACCCCATTTTGTTTAATTTAGAATGTTCATTATCACTGAGGTGGGATTCCTGTATGTATGCTATCTGGACCTTGTCCCTTTTCAATTGAGATAACATTTTTGACCTCTTAACTGGATTAAGTATGCCATTTATGTTAAGTGATACAAGTTTTATAGGTCTATTAAACATGTAACTGTATCAATGATTAACCAAACAAATAAACACGGTACTCTTCCCTTCTCTGCGCAGAACAGCAGAGTATAACGAACAAAAAAACATACGTAAAATACGAACAAATAGAACAACATAAAATATAACAAAGTGACAAAAAGGTGACTTCCTGTGTAGGGGTCTACCCTTTAGACCCTAATAGGCCCACGTGGGCGTTCTAAGGCAAAACCCTTCAACTGGGTTCAGTGAAGGGGGTCCTTGTTGGTTCACAGTATCTTGAAAGCTCAACCTACATAACCCATCTATTCAAAATTCACAACCTACTCACCACCGTGTCTTAACAGTAAGATCGCTCGGAGGTTTTCCACCTCACTTTGTTTCAATTTAATCCGCTGTCACGCCTGGAGTGGTCCTCCGAAATGTGCGAAGTTTATCCTTGTAGCTGGTGTCTCGAGTGGGGTTGCGTGTAGCCTTCATAGCGCGCCGATTCACTCGGGTCCAGGACAGCTGTTTTATCCGCTCGATCAATGATGCCGGTGGCGGTGCTGGCATTGTCGTGATCACATAGCCTCTTTTCACAAGGTCTTTGGCTGCTTCAGTCGGTGAATCATATATTTCGGCTCCATCTTCGTGCATCACGCGCAGCCTCACGGGGAATAGCGTTTGGAACTTCACATTTTTAGCTTTCAGAACCTTCCGAATTTCAGCATACTCCTTCCGTTTAGCAATGATGGATGGCGGGTAATCATGATCGAGGTTTACGTGATTGTCTTTCCACTTGAATCCTTTAGTTTGCCACGCTTTGTGTAGCAGCATCTCCTTCACCTTAAAGCTCAAAAACTTGACCACGATAGAGCGAGGCGGTGCACCAGTTGCTGGTTGAGGACCTAGCGAGCGATGTGCCCTTTGAATTTGCAAATCAGGCACTTCTTCAGACAGTTGAAGGCCCTCGCGAAGGAGTTTGTCCACAAAAGACAGCATGTTAACGGAGTCTTTTTCGGTGTCTTCGGCTACCCCGTAAATCCTTAGATAATCTCGTCTGCTGTGGCTCTCCATTTCAGTTAGTTTCTCATCTAGCCTCATGTGTAGCTTTAGCATCTCCAATGCTGCATCCTCTGAGACTTGTATCCGCTCTTCGGCCTTTTCGATACGGTCTTCGGCCTCTCCCAGTCTGTTATTGATACCCGATATGTCACTTCTTAGCTCCTCAAATTGCTGTCTGTTCTCCTGGCGAAATTGCCTCAGTTCTTGCAAAATCTCCGCGTCCGCCATCTTCTGTTAACTGCTATGTTAGGTGCTAGTTAGCCTTGACTATCGAGAATAAAATTGTACTTCACTGCTCAAGACGCCTCAGGAACAAATTAAATGTTTACGATAGTGTCTTGCCCCTTCATTTAAGTTAAATTTTAACTATATCATCAATATAAAAGGGGCTTTTGTTCAAATTTCACGGGTTCTATCGGGAGCTCTCTACTGTGCAACCGTCATGGCTGATGTTCCGACCGGAAGCCCAGCTTTAACATTTTCATATTGTTCCTCTGCTGCAGCTAATCTGTAGCGGACAAATACAGCTGTACTACTACAGTTGCAGAAGCAGTGTTAATAATTATTCTGGTTGATTTTCTATCAGCGCACAAATCCACAAATACTTCTTTGCACATTCTAGTAATCTCAATTGCCCAATGTGCCTCACTAAATCCCAGTTGCAGTGCCGCTTGAGAAACATCACCTACCTGTATCCCTGCAGTTCCATCCCAGTACATCAGGAATCTGTTTTCTGAGCACCTGCTGTTGTGTCATAAGTTTTTGTTCTGTTACATTCAGTTCACTAACCTCATTCTTTCATAGTCCTATTCGGTGTCTCTTGCATTGTTTCTCCCTTTTGGATCCAACCCCATGTAGAAACATGCTCTGCATTTGTGTGAATGAGTGTGTTTGACTAATGATCAAAGAGCTCCGGTTCTAAAGGTTTTCCATTGTCCTTGTTATTGAATGCAATATTCGACCTGAAAAGAGCCACATAGTGTCATAGATTTATATAATTTTGTACACTGTATCGTACAGGGAACCCTTATGGTGTGGAGAGTGCCACCTGTGTCGTGGCAGATTTAAAGTCTCCGGTTCAGGTCTCAAAGACATCTTTCAGAGTCGAAGTTCCAGGTCTCAGAAGAATTAACTTTATTGAACAAACAATAAAGTGAGATGCCAGCTGGCCATCTGACTTACAATGGTCAGTCTTCAGGTCTTATACCTTTTTCTTATCGCCAGGTACCCAATGAGCATCCATACAGTTATCTTTTTCTTTTTGCTCCTCCTTGAGATATCGCCACCGCTAGAAACATCTTTCCCGAGGCCTTCTTTCTATTGGTGGAGAATCTCTGACCATACGCTTTTTTAAAAAAAACATCTCATATTACATATACTTTTTGAAAACTTCTCATATTACATGTTTTTCAGTACCTTCTCGTGCCTTTCACCATGTCCACCTTCCCGTAAGATATATGTATAGAGCTTTTGGGTACTTTTCCATCCTTTCAAACCCTGTGACCTAGTTTCTGCTTGGCATGGCATCATACAGACTTTTGCATGAGGCAAAGGAGATTCCCCAACACCTGTATGTTCGCCTATATGTCAGTTTACACAGACATTGTAACTAAAGAACTTACAGTATAGTTGAATCCCAATCACGGAAAACCTGTTTCTGAGTTAAAACAAGGTAATTGTAAGATATAAAGTCACAATTACAAGAAACAATGAATCGACTGATAAGATATTTTTTGATTTTGAAGATATAAATTCACATTGTGAGTTTTTGCAGCGTGTTTCTATATTTGGTTGCATTGAGAGTATTTGCAGCTTTCTTAATTTGCTGGTGTTTTGTCTATTTGGATGTGTTTTCTTCGGTAGCAGCGCATTGAGCTTTGTGCTATTTGCAGCGCGTCTGTATTTGGTTGCACTGCTGTTTTTTTTTTTTTTTCTTTTTGCATGTTTTCTTCATTTGCAGCGCATTGAGCTTTCTCCGCCACCATGCAATTTACATAAAACAAGGGAATCAATTAAGTTATGGTAGGAAATTCTTAATTGTTAGCACAATATCTTCTCATGTGCATGTCCAATCATGTGCAGCATTCTGTAACACATACATTTGTAATTTCCTTTATTTTTATTTTTATTTTTATTTTCAGTCTGAGATGGAAAGGCTTACACAGGAAGCAGTCATTTGCAAGTGTACAAAAGTTGAATGTTGATTTTCATGCGCAACTGGCAGAAAACAAATTGCACTATGTTTGACAACATGTAGATTTAAACTTATAATTTTGTGATTTGTAGTTTTGAGAGAACAATGAGATAAAAAAGTTACGACAGCAGGGTTCTATTGTCAGGTTTGCACAAACGAAGCAGACAAGATGGTAAGTTTGATATTTTAATAGCAGAATGGATTGGACACAGCGTGAAAGGTGAGTAAACAGGAAGTAGATAATTGTATGAGGCTTAACTGAATGATAACCAAGTCTCTCTCTCTCTTGCAGATGCAGATGCAGATGATGAAGATACTCTGTAGACGGACTGAAGACAGGCTGAGGAGGATATGGATCGATGGTAAGTATACAGGTAGGTGATGTAGAGAGTCTGTGTGTCATGAGTAGACGAGATCAGACAATGACTGAATGGTGACTGCAGGTATATATGGGTGAGTGATGATGAGATCCAGGTGACGGTGATTAGTAATCCGGTGATAATGAACGGGTGAATGACTGAGTAGGTGGAGTGAGGGAACGAGTGGGAAGAGATGGTGACAGAATCCTGACAGTAACCCCCCCCCCCCCCCCCCTCCCGAGGCGGCTCTTGACGTCTGGGAAGAAGAGGGATGTTGCCGGCTGCGAGGTCGACCACGACCCCTGGGAGCTGGACGGTCAGGATGGTCGGTATGGAACTGGGAGAGTAGAGCGGGGTCTAGGATGTCATCACGAAGTACCCAGGAACGCTCCTCTGGTCCGTAATCCTCCCAGTCCACCAGGTACTCCAGACGGGAACCTCGCCGCCGGGAGTCCATGATGGATCGGACTCTATAGATGGGCTCTTCTTCCACAGGAACAGGAGGAGGAGGTACGCCATCTGAGGTGGAATCTGTGGGAACAGGAGAGACCGGGTCAGTGAAGTGTTTGAGGAGAGAGACATGGAACGAAGGAGAGATCCTGTACTGAGGTGGTAGGTTAAGCCTGTAGGTTACTTAGTTCAACTGCCTCTGGATGGTGAAAGGTCCAATGAATCGAGGACTCAGCTTATGGCAAGGCAGGCGGAGGCGAATGTCCCGCGTCGATAACCACACCTTCTGACCAGGTTGGTATTGAGGGGTATTGGCTCGCCGACGGTCCGCTTGATCCTTGTGCCTCCGCACTGCCTGTTGTAGATGCACGTGAGCTGAGTCCCATACTCCCTCGCTCTGATGGAACCAGAAGTCGACAGCTGGAACCTGCGAGGGCTCACCCGACCAAGGGAAGAGTGGTGGTTGGTATCCGAGAATGCATTGGAAGGGGGTGAGCCCGGTGGTACGCTGTGTGAGGGAATTCTGGGCATATTCCGCCCAGGGGAGGTATCGGCTCCAGCTGTCTTGGTACTGGTGGCAGTAGGTTTGCAGGTAACGTCCAATCTCCTGAATTTTCCGCTCAGTCTGGCCGTTGGTCTGCGGATGATATCCTGATGATAAACTGACGGTGACCCCGAGAAACTTGAAGAAGGCGTGCCACACCCGGGAGATAAATTGGGGTCCTCTGTCCGAGACAATGTCTTCGGGAATGCCGAAATTTCTGAATACATGATGAAAGAGTGCTTCTGCCATCTCTAATGCCATGGGAATAGCAGGTAAAGGTATCAGTTTGCAACCCTTGGAAAATCTATCCACAACGACAAGAACACAGGTAAATCCTTCAGATCTAGGAAGGTCAGTCATGAAATCGACTCCGATGTGAGACCAAGGACGTCTGGGTAGAGGTAGTGGCACGAGTTTACCCTCGGGGAGCTTTCTGGGAGTGTTGGTGATGGCACAGACTGAGCAGCCGCCGACGAACCTGGAGACATCTTCGAAGATGGACGGCCACCAGTACCTTTGACTGAGAAGCGAGAGGGTACGCTTGCTACCTGGATGTCCAGAGCCCGGAACAGTGTGAGCTGAGTCCAGAAGGGGAGTGCGGAGATGTTGAGGCATGAATGTACGCCCTTCTGGACCTCCCGGCGGAGCAGGTTGCCGAGTGTTTTCCTGAGAAATCTGCTGGTCGATGTCCCAGAGAATGGGACTGAGGATCACGGCTGGAGGGAGGATGGGTTCATAACTGAGATCTTCAGAAGATGAATGATGGAGTCGAGAAAGTGCATCTGCCTTGCAATTCTTACTTCCTGGTCGGTAAGTAACAATGAAGTAAAATCGAGTGAAAAAGAGTGCCTGACGAGGATTCAATCTTTTTGCCTCCCGTAGATATTCAAAAGTTTCGATGATCTGTAATCACTTCGAACTGATGATTTGCTCCCTCCAGCCAATGCCTCCACTCTTCCAATGCAAGTTTTATGGCCAACAGTTCCCGGTTGCCGATGTCATAGTTTCGCTCCGCCGGGGTCAGCTTTTTGTAAAAGAAGGCACATGGATGGAGTTTGGGAGGCTCACCCTGCCGCTGTGACAGTACTGCTCCAACTCCAGTGGAAGAGGCATCAACCTCAACGACAAATGGAAGATCCAGATTGGGATGAACGAGGATTGGAGCAGTCGTGAAGGCTTCTTTGAGGCGATGGAAAGCTTGGAGGGCATCAGGAGTGAAGGACAGAGACTTGGGCCGGCCTTTTAATGAAGAGGTGAGAGGTGCACTGATGAGACTGTAGTTCTTGATGAATCTTCTGTAGAAATTGGCAAAACCGAGGAATCTTTGGAGTTCTTTGATAGATGTGGGTACTGGCCAGTCTTGGATTGTTTCCACCTTCCTCTGGTCCATCTAGATACCGTGCTGGTCAATGATGTAACCCAGGAAATGAACAGAGGTGTTATGGAACTCACACTTCTCCAGTTTCAGGTACAGCTGGTGTTCTCTCAGTTTCTCTAGTACTTGGATGACATGACGATGGTGTTCAGCAAGTGAAGATGAGTAGATGAGAATATCGTCAATGTAGACAATCACAAAGCGGTTGAGGTACTCCGGAACACTTCGTTCATGTACCCCTGGAAGACCGCGGGAGCGTTTGACAGCCCAAAGGGTATAACCTGATATTCATAATGGCCTGAGGGGGTAACGAACGCCGTCTTCCACTCATCTCCATGTTTTATACGGATTAAGTTGTAAGCGCTCCGAAGGTCCAGTTTGGAAAATATACGAGCCCCACGCACCTGTTCCAAGGCAGCTGGGACCAGAGGAAGGGGATAGCTGTATTTGACGGTTTGAGAGTTGAGATGGCGGTAATCGATGCACGGCCTCAAGCCTCCGTCCTTCTTGCCCACAAAGAAGAAACTTGAAGCGGCAGGGGAGGTTGATGTGCGGATGAACTGTTGTTGTAATGCCTCCTCCACATACTCCTCCATGGCCTTCTGCTCCGGGATGGACAGAGGATAAACACGGCCTTTAGGTAGAGTGGCTCCAGGTAGCAAGTCGATTGCGCAGTCCCATGGCCGATGAGGTGGTAAGTTGGTTGCCAGCTTCTTGCTGAACACATCCTGGTACGCCTGGTACTCCACTGGAATCTCCACTTGATGATGTACCTCAGGGCTCTCAACCGAGGTGGAACAGACTGGAATTTTTGACCTTTTATTTGACGTCGATGATGATGAGGAAGAAGAGGTTTTCTTGATGGAAGATAGACAAGACAGATGACAGGTCTCTCCCAGGCGCAGGATTTCGCCAGATTTCCAGTGGAGGGTCGGCTGATGTTGGACCAACCAGGGGCGTCCCAGGATGAGCTCAGCGGTGGACTCCTCCAGCACCATAAAAGAGATTTTCTCTGAATGCAGACAGCCAACACGCAGCGTCAGAGTGGGTGAATAGTGACGAATTCGACCTCGACCCAGCGGTTTTCCCTGGATAGTTTGTACCTGGAGGTCTTGAGTGCTGCGACATTTGCGGATGTTCAATTTTTGGAGAAGCTGGGTGGAAATGAAGTTCCCCGCTGACCCGGAGTCGATGAGGGCTTGCGCTGAGACACAAATACGGGAGGTTAGGAGATGTACAGTGGTGCGGTTTAAGGCTTCAATTTTGGGTGAGACTTGAATGGTGCTTACCGCTGGGCGTGGAGGTCGAACTGGACAGGTACTGAGAAGATGTTTATCAGATGCACATTAGAGACAGAGATTATGGAGGATTCGTCGTTGACGCTCCGAAGCTGGAAGATGGGTGGAGCCGGTCTCCATAGGCTCTGGTGCTGGAGGAGCAATTGATGGAACCGTGGGCGGAGGACATACAGTGGGAACCGGAGAATCACAGGCTGATAGTCTTTGCGAAACTCGAATGGTTTTCTGAATTAACTTCTCAGTTCCCAGGCTGTCGTCGTAAACCACCATCAACTGGCGAATATTAGGATTTAACCTGTGACGAAAAGCTGTAATCAGCGCTGCCTCATTCCAACCACTGGATGCCGCTAAGGTGCGGAATTGTAAGGTATACGTACTCACGGAGGATTGTCCTTGACGAAGGTTGTATATGCACTGAAAGGTTGGAAGCCGCTTGACCGATGACTTCTTTAAAGTGTTAAATGAAGCTGGCGAGGGATTTGACGACATCTGAAACCGAATTCCACAATGATTGTGCCCACTGAAGTGCTTGTCCAGTTAATAATGAGATGATAAAAGCAACACGAGCAGAATCGTTACTGAATTGATGTTCTTGCATGGAGAAATACAAGGATACCTGGAGAAGAAACCCACTGCAGTCCACCGCCTCGCCGGAGAATGTCGCTGGTCGGGCCATGGGACACGCTGAGGCAGTGAACGAAGCAACGGGACCTTGAGGAAGTGAAGCTGATGGGGTGTATTGATGACTGGCGGCCGGGATGGTAGATGGATTTGCCGTGGATTCCGATGGATTCTGCATTGTTGGTCTGATCTTCTGTCAGGTTTGCACAAACGAAGCAGACAAGATGGTAAGTTTGATATTTTAATAGCAGAATGGATCGGACACAGCGTGAAAGGTGAGTAAACAGGAAGTAGATAATTGTATGAGACTTAACTGAATGATAACCAAGTCTCTCTCTCTTGCAGATGCAGATGATGAAGATACTCTGTAGACGGACTGAAGACAGGCTGAGGAGGATCGGGATCGATGGTAAGTATACAGGTATGTGATGTAAAGAGTCTGTGTGTCATGAGTAGACGAGATCAGACAATGACTGAATGGTGACTGCAGGTATATATGGGTGAGTGATGATGAGATCCAGGTGACGGTGATTAGTAATCCGGTGATAATGAACGGGTGAATGACTGAGTAGGCGGAGTGAGGGAACGAGTGGGAAGAGATGGTGACAGAATCCTGACATCTATGCAATTGATAATAATTTGTTAGATTTAGGCTCAATCCCAATTCACCCCTTGCCCCTACCCCTTGGCCCTACCCCTCCATTTTGCACGTTCCCGTGAAGGGGTAGGGTTGTCTCGATTCTCTTTTGGTTGGAGGGGTAGGGGGAAGGGCCAGATAGCCCTTGAAACGAAGATTTTTCGGGACCACACTTCAAACGAAGGGGTATGAGAAATGTCCCTGCATACACCGGCTAGAGGCAACATGACTGCCAATAATCATTTTCTTTATGTCACATTCAATCTTGTGTTCATATTTACGGTCATGTTATTCAAATAAACGGTTGCAAAAAAATCGCTTAAGTTCGTTAACAATATGACGCGTGTAAAAAGCAAAAGTTTGAAGCGAAGTGGACGCGCGAATGAGGCGAATTCGCATCCACCGCGCTAAAAGCCTCATTCGCGCCGCAAGACCTCCAGACGCGCGTAAACGCGTCTTAACATTGAAATCACTCGCGCGACGCTCTATTCGCGTTTGGTGTGAATGCAGCATTAGGCGTCGAAGATTTTCTGTTGTTGTTGTTGTTGTTGTTTTCTGCGAACTTCAGAAGAAAAATGCCAAAAAAATAGCTGTAACTCACGCAAGACTACAGCTGATGACGGCATCTTGGAAGTTTGTGATAAACATTTGCGCATCTCCTGTGACGTAGGCGCTAGCAACGACGTATAATGACGTGTAACGGTGTAGTAGTGGTCCCATTTCTTAGGGGAATATTTTCACCACTACGCCTTGCCACTCTGTTTCAAGGGGCAAGGGTAAGGGGTAGGCGAAGGGTTAGGGGTAGACAAAGGGGTATAAAATAGAATTGGGATTGGGCCTTATCGTGCTTCACAGAGAAAGTGGGGGAATCTGCTCATGCAAGTACAGCTCTTGTCTGCATAATCTCTAAAACTGTTTGCTGATCATATTTTTTAGTAGCATACAGTGCCATGCAAAAGTCTTAGGCATGTTAGTATTTTCAAACACATACACACACACAAAAAAAATGGTTTTAAGCCAGTTATTAATATCTTTTGCTGTAGTGTGTCAGTAGGAAATATTTGTTTACATTTTTCACACGTTCCTTTTGCAATTAATTATAATAATCCAGTGAGATTTTTATGTGTACAATGAGTCTGACAACAGCTGGTATGATCCACACGGAGTTCTGATCTCACCATCATCGAGTCCATCTTGGATTACATAAAGAAACAGAAAAAAACGTAGACTAAATCCAGAAGAACTGCGGCAACATCTCAAAGACTCTTCAAGAAACCTACCTGCAAAGCTACAGTGAAAAGTTTTAGGCACTTACAGTGCTCTAAAGTGAGGATGCTTTCAAAAATAATGTTATAAATAGATTTTATTTATCAATTTACTTCTATTAACTAAATCAAATCAATATTTGGTGACCACCCTTTCCGTTTAAAAAAGCCTTTGCCCTAGGTACAGTTGCACATAGTTTTTTCAGGTAGCTTTGCAGGTAGGATTTTTCAAGCGTCTTGAAGACGTTGCCACAGTTCTTCTGTATTTAGTCTGTCTAATTATTTTCTGTTTCTTTGTGTAATTGCATACAGACTCGATGATGGTGAGATCAGATCTCCGTTTGGATCATACTAGCTGTTGTCAGACTCCTTGTGCATACAAAAATCTAATTGGATTATTACAATTAATTGCAAAAGGAATTCGTTTTAATGTAAACTGATATTTCCTACTGACACAATACATCAAAATATACAAATAACTAGCTTAAAACCATTTTTTTTGTGAAAATACTAACGTGCCTAAGACTTCTGCACAGTACTGTATGTCAAATCGCCAATAAAATTTGACAAAAATTACATTGTCAATTTTGCTTTGTATTAATAGTGTTTGTCCAGCACATGCACATGTGCATTTTAGGCCAGAAATATTATGTGCAAGTACTCAAACACACACTCCAGTGCTTGACCAATTTCTAGCAAGTGTTGTATAACAAGTAGATTTAAATTTGTTCAGCAAACATGTTCTGCAGGATCCTCTTCAAACTGTTGCTGTAATAGACAAATACCAGTAATTGACATGGAAATTAACCATAGAAGAAGACAGCTTATGCTAAAGCGGTAGCACCTTTTGAATTATGAATTGCTGTCTGACAATGTGCAAAATCAAGTTTGTGTATAATATCTTTCTATAATATGTAGCCTATATTTCTCAAATCTGTGAGGCACAAGCTGAGTTTCGGCACCCTCCAGTTCACGTGCAATGCAAGTGATCGTGTCGGCGCCTTTGCATTGCATTGTCTGCTATATATTTGTTTCTTATTTATTAAATACAGGCAATTGGTTGACATTGATCAAAATTAAGATACAATTTATACAAAACGAAAATCTTTTAAAAAGAGACTTTCTACAGAACAAAACTCAATGAAGTGGTCAAAATCAGCTTATAGCTTGAAGCATTTGTGTTAAATACTTGCATGAAGAATGTTTATGTTCGTAAACTAAAGATCTGTTTAAAAGTAAGTTGAGACTTCCTTTCGTATAGACATTTTGTTCTATGTTGCAATCTCTCATCTTCATTTACATGTGGCTTGTCTCTGGTGTGCAAGGTTTACAGAGCAACATAAGATGAAGAAAGAGTGTTTATGATAGTTCTATATAGGGGTCAAAATTATGTATTTTATTAATACACTTTCTTTCTATCTTTTCCTTTACAATCTCGCTCTCCCTCTTTCTCTCCACTGCTGTCTCTGACTGTAAATTGAAGTGAATTCAGATATTGACATCTCAGCAGTTTCATATTCACAAGGCTCCTTGCCTCAAGAGTAGCGTTTGAAGATGAGAGGGCAGAGAGAGAGAAGGGGTACTGAGGGCAAGCAGGAGGTGAGAAGGGCCTGTGGTAGAGAAGGAGGGGAACCAAGCTTCTGTGCAAACATTTTCATAATTGCTGAAATTCTTCATTGTCACAGTATCACAAGTCTCTCGTCCTTTTTCCCCTCTTGACACACTCTTTTTCAAACGTCACACTGAAATGGACCTATTTTTTCATTGATTTGAAACATTGTACATAGGCAGCAATAATCACAATATAGGCTCATTGGAAATATGTGCCTCTATGTAGATTTTTGTCAAATTTACGTAGAGGTCCTATAACTTACCTATTCATAAACAATTCACTGCAGTTTCCTGCTAAAATTTACGTAGAGGTCCAATAACTTACCTATGCACAGGGGTGGATTAAGGTTGTCAGGGGCCCCTAGGCTGCTCTTTGTGTGAGGCCCCCCCTCATTTTAGACAAAATAGTCTAAATGTTTAGTTTTAAAAACAATTTAAAAAGCTGGTTATGTCTATTTTGATGTTTCTGCACAAGTTCAGCTGACAGTGGTTCGGGTTTGTTCCGATCAGAGCTTGTGAGCAGAGAGCACATTTCTGAATATTCCGCTCCGCTCGCTCATTCCGCAGGGTCGCTCGCTCAACCCAGAATGTCCTGCTGCCTGGTTCGAAAATATCGTTAGCCTCATAGCATAATTGCCTAAGTCATTTTTTTTTAAATATAACTTAGGCAATTATGCTATGAGGCTAACGATATGTGGAATAAGGGCTGCCTCCGACAAAATTTTTTTCTAGTCGACTAGTAGTTGTTCATTTAAGCCATTCGTGGACAAATCGCCCCTTTATATTAATTTAATTACTTAGGCTATATACCCTATAGATAATGAGCTTTTACGTAATATAGCCGCACTCAAGCGCTCGACCGCACGCATAAAGCTTGCCACAAATAACCGGTAAAAGTAGTGATTATGAATGTGTCTAAAATAGCAAGGAGACATTTAATTATTTATTAATAAACTGGTGTTTTCTGTGTCGCTGCAAAGATGAAGTTGACGATGCGGACTCGCAATGAACGCCAGAGAGAAATGCACATTTCATATGGATTACATATTCAGAGAGTAGCCTATTTCTTTTGGTTTTGAATATTTTCGTTTAAAAGTAGACATTTCAAGCTTTCTATAATATATAGCCTATATTTCTCAAATCTGTGAGGCACAAGCTGAGTTTCGGCGCCCTCCAGTTCATGTGCAATGCAAGTGATCGTGTCGGCGTCTTTGCATTGCATTGTCTGCTATATATTTGTTTCTTATTTATTAAATACAGGCAATTGGTTGATAAAACATTGATCAAAATTAAGATACAATTTATACAAAACGAAAATCTTTGAACAAACTCAATGAAGTGGTCAAAATCATGTTTGATTAAATTAAAAAAAATAATGACGTCACATATTTTCCAACCCAGCCCTCGGCCCTGTTGCAACAGTCGTTGTTTAGGTACCTTAAACACGCACGTACAGTCTCTGAGTCATCGCTGCAACCAGGAGATGAAGAGAGCTGAGATCCACATCACCTAGCACATCTTCGTCTCTGCCACTCCAGGGTGCTAGCGCGGCTAGCACGACCAGCGCCGTTGCTAGGAGGGCGCCAGCGCCTCTGCCTCTCAGTGCCTCTGCCTCGCGAGTGGATGATAGCCCTGAAGACGCCTAGCAATGGTATAACTTTAGTGGTAGTATACCTTTAGTTAAGTTATACCTTAAGAGTCTTCGTAGCGCGCTAAGAGACAACGTTATTGGGAAACGCAGCCCAGGTATGATGCGTATGATGCGTAATGGAGATTCCAAAGCGCTCTTCTTTGGTCAGAACCATGGAGAGCGCCTATGCACCGAAACTTTTTACAATGCAACAAAATATTTAAAGAGCATCAAGCTGTTAAAATCTATATTATGTATACGCACAGATAATTTAACAGTATATTAGTCAGTAATTTTTATTAGGTTAAACAGTGATTGGATAAGGTTTTTAATATAAGGCCCAACCACAATTGGTCTGGCCCATCCAAAACTGTAATCCTGGCGCCACGCCTTCACGCTTAAGTCAATTTAAAATGAAAAACAATTGTCTGGCGAATCCGAGGCCCCTGCACACGTGGGGCCCCTAGGCTGCAGCCTATGCAAGTCTGTGCATTAATCCGCGCCAGCCTATGCATATACACTCACCTAAAGGATTATTAGGAACACCATACTAATACTGTGTTTGACCCCCTTTCGCCTTCAGAACTGCCTTAATTCTATGTGGCATTGATTCAACAAGGTGCTGAAAGCATTCTTTAGAAATGTTGGCCCATATTGATAGGATAGCATCTTGCAGTTGATGGAGATTTGTGGGATGCACATCCAGGGCACGAAGCTCCCGTTCCACCACATCCCAAAGATGCTCTATTGGGTTGAGATCTGGTGACTGTGGGGGCCATTTTAGTACAGTGAACTCATTGTCATGTTCAAGAAACCAATTTGAAATGATTCGAGCTTTGTGACATGGTGCATTATCCTGCTGGAAGTAGCCATCACAGGATGGGTACATGGTGGTTTAAAGGGATGGACATGGTCAGAATCAATGCTCAGGTAGGCCGTGGCATTTAAACGATGCCCAATTGGCACTAAGGGGCCTAAAGTGTGCCAAGAAAACATCCCCCACACCATTACACCACCACCACCAGCCTGCACAGTGGTAACAAGGCATGATGGATCCATGTTCTCATTCTGTTTACGCCAAATTCTGACTCTGCCATCTGAATGTCTCAACAGAAATCGAGACTCATCAGACCAGGCAACATTTTTCCAGTCTTCAACTGTCCAATTTTGGTGAGCTTGAGCAAATTGTAGCCTCTTTTTCCTATTTGTAGTGGAGATGAGTGGTACCCGGTGGGGTCTTCTGCTGTGCTGTTGTAGCCCATCCGCCTCAAGGTTGTGCGTGTTGTGGCTTCACAAATGCTTTGCTGCATACCTCGGTTGTAACGAGTGGTTATTTCAGTCAAAGTTGCTCTTCTATCAGCTTGAATCAGTCGGCCCATTCTCCTCTGACCTCTAGCATCAACAAGGCATTTTCGCCCACAGGACTGCCGCATACTGGATGTTTTTCCCTTTTCACACCATTCTTTGTAAACCCTAGAAATGGTTGTGCGTGAAAATCCCAGTAACTGAGCAGATTGTGAAATACTCAGACCGGCCCGTCTGGCACCAACAACCATGCCACGCTCAAAATTGCTTAAATCACCTTTCTTTCCCATTCTGACATTCAGTTTGGAGTTCAGGAGATTGTCTTGACCAGGACCACACCCCTAAATGCATTGAAGCAACTGCCATGTGATTGGTTGATTAGATAATTGCATTAATGAGAAATTGAACAGGTGTTACTAATAATCCTTTAGGTGAGTGTATAATTGACTGCAGTTTCCAGTTTCCAGCTGAAATGAACACTACCGGCAGTAAAACAACAACTTTTATTCCTTATCATACAAATTATGATTACAGGTGCAGATTATCAATTAATAAAGACTAATTTCACTGTGGTTCCTTGCACAATACTATGTTATGACCTCAAAACACTTTTACTGTAGTGCATGACTTGTATAAACAAATACACTTTGACATTTGCATAACATAACCAGCTCCATATATGGCTTTTTTGACATGGTAAACTTGTTCGGTAGCTCACCTGGTACAGTTCCACAACAGACTTTTAGCATCACTCACTGGAAATTAGAAATTTGTCACAAAACGTGCAAGAAGCAACATAATATAATTTTGCAGAAATGTCACCATGGTTTTCCAATGTGCCTGGGTTGGATAATCATGCTAAGTGCACAGTATACTTGACTAACATTTAATTTCAATAGCTTTTGCTGTTAGCATTTTGCTATGCTAACAGTGTGATACTCTAACAAGCATAAAAAGCACAGCACATAAACTAGTCTTGTCACAATGTATTATCTGATTGCTTTACTTAGGATACATGTGAATAATTCTGGTACCGCAAACACTGCCTTTTTTGCCTTTCTCTCTCTCTCTCTTTCTTTTGCAGTTCTCTTGCAAAAAAACAAAACAAATGAGTATGTTGTATGGGCACATATTTAGCGCAGCACATTGTTCGGTTCTTTGAAGGAAGACCGAGTGCATGCATAACAATTAAAGGATATGCTAATGTGCATTTTCCTTTGTCCCTACTGTGCATTTGTTCAAAGGCACTTCTAATTGATGTTTCTGTTCTTTCATCCTCACTCCAACACGTTCACACTTTCTGCATATCAATGATTGTGCAGTGGAAAAGCCCCCTGGTGCTTTAACAAAGGTGTACAATTTTATTTATTTTTTCCTGTGGGGGGGAAAAATACATGGCTCTCTTTTCATCTTCAGGTAAAATTTTGAAAGAGAAGAAAATCTTCAGAGATATTTTCATTGATATAATTCACTTTACTTCATTGATGTTTTAAGTGAGTTTTCCTGTGCTGTGGTTACCCTTTGATTCAGTTTGGTGAGTCACACACTCTCTCACAGACTAAATTTTGTATGGTAAAACTGTTTCATGTAATTTTTTCAGTGTTCCCAGCCAGCTCGGACTGGATCTGTTTTCAAGGATGAGGGTCCCTATGTTCATGTTGTCTGATTTAAACTCATACAAAAGGGCTGAGCAGAAGCCCTGGGTAAACACAAAGGTTTTGTTCTCTAATCCAAGGTTTATATATATATTTTAGTAGATGCTACAGAGTACAGACCCCCAAATATAATTGATTATCCTTGAGTGAGGGACTCCATCCTTAAATTTAAAAGGCAGCTATCTATATATTTTCATATGTAAAAACCCAGTTTATGCTGTGAAAAAAAAACTGTGAAGAAAACGTACTCGGTTACTAACGTAACCTCGGTTTTCTCTAGAAGAGGGAACGAGTACTGCGTAAGTATCTTTTTGTAAGATATTGAAGCCAAAAATTATCCTTAATTTTGTAATAATGTAAAACACGTTGCGGCAGCATGCAGACATAGGCAAGACAGCTCGCGTGCCTATTGGCTGACCTGCGGCAACTGCAGCAGTCTATCGAGAGAGGCCTCTCGTGACGTCAGATCCAATGAGGGCGCTTTGCGCCCACTGCGTCACGTCCCGCCGAAACAGGCGTGGCTTAGGCCTATAAATACAGCTCGACAGGCTGATAGAATCTGTTTTTTCATCGTCAAAGCGAACCAGAGCGTGTTGCATGCACGGCTAAGATACGCAGTACTCGTTCCCTCTTCTAGAGAGAACCGAGGTTACGTTAGTAAGCGAGTACGTTCTCTTACGAGAGGTCTCTCGTACTGCGTAAGTATCTTATGCTAGGGGAACCCAATGTAAAACGCCGGGAGTGCTGAGATCCAACACCAAAGTCCCAAGGGCAGGTGCCCGGGGCTCATATAGTGCACGATCACCAGGGAACTCACAGAGAGTCCGGGAAAAAAGGGGCTAGAACAGCATTTTTTCCCCGATTTAGTAGCGTCCTATAAGGCGCAAATTACATTAATAGTATTCCATACAGACAGGGCGAAAAACTGAACTGAACTGATGAATATTGTGGGTCTTACACACTGCCCATAGAGTTATTCAGTCGATCAGCGAGCAGCGCTCAGCAGTTTCAGTATTCTGAGCCGATAGCATCAGAACAGACAATACTGATTTATTAGATCGACAGCAGCTTCGCCTGTAAGGCGGGAACCTCTAGGTTATAAAACCTTATAAATGTAGACGGGGAGGCCCAGCCTGCTGCCATACATATATCTTGCAAGGCAATCCCACTGGACCAGGCCCACAACGAGGCCATGCCTCTTGTGGAGTGCGCTCTGACACCTAACGGGCACTGCAGGCCCTTAGAAGTGTAAGCCAGCGCTATAGCATCAACTATCCATCTGGATAGACTCTGTTTCGATGCAGCCAGTCCCTTAGAACGTCCGCTGAACGAAACAAAGAGCTGCTCCGTCTGTCTGAAGACAGTCGAGCGAGACACATAAGCCCTTAATGCCCTGACCGGGCAAAGGAAGCTCGCGTCCTTCTCCTCATTAGAGACCGGCAGGGCTGACAGGGAAATCACCTGTGCCCTAAACGGTGTGTTGAGGGATTTTGGAACGTACCCGTGCCTTGGTTTGAATATGACTTTCGAGTCATTTGGCCCAAATTCCATATACGTCGCACTCACTGAGAGCGCTTGTAAGTCCCATATGCGCTTCACTGAAGCGAGAGCCAGAAGAAACACTGTCTTGAAAGACAGGTGTTTAATATCTATCATTTGGATTGGCTCGAATGGGGCACCTTTCATGGCTTCCAAAACCGTAGAAAGGTCCCACACGGGGACTGAAGGAGGTCTAGGAGGATTCAGCCTCTTAGCTCCCTTAAGGAAGCAGATGACTAAATCGTTCCTTCCAAGTGACTGGCCGAGCGCCGGTTTAGTAAACGCTGCTATGGCCGCCACGTAAACCTTGAGTGTGGATGGGGTCCTGCCCTTATCCAGCAGCTCTTGTAGGAAGGAGAGAACCTCCGTCACCCCACAGTCCGGAGGTGATATGCCACGAGCTGTGCACCAGCTAGAGAACATCGACCATTTTGAGGAATAGAGCCGTCTGGTAGACGGGGCCCTAGCCTGCGTGATCGTGTTTAACACTCCCACCGGGAGGTTAGCGAGTACCCGTTGATAACCCACACATGTAGGGACCATAGCTCTGGGTGAGGATGCCAAATCGAGCCCTTGGCCTGAGAGAGGAGGTCCCTCCTCACTGGTTTTGGCCATGGGGCAGTGCTTGTCAGCTGCATCAGAACTGGGAACCAGGCCTGGTTCTTCCAGAGCGGAGCCACGAGTAGCACTGAGCATCCATTTTCCCTGATTCGCTCTAATACCTGAGGCAAGAGCGTGACGGGGAAAAAAGCATAGAGCGGGCAGCGGGGCCAGATACCTCCCTGGCGATTTATATATATGTTGTCCGACCGGACCAGGACATGGTGTCCTCTTATCTGGGGACAAAAACGCGTCAGCGCGTTGTCTACCGCCAACATTTCCAGGCAGTTTATATGCAGAAGCTACTTCCGTTCTGACCACTGGCCGAAGAACGGTCTGCCCTCGAGCAGCGCTCCCCATCCCGAGGTGGAGGCGTCCGTAGACACCACCTTCACACTCGAGGAAGTCCCCAGGCTTACATCTGATTGGTACCAGTCGGTTGCTTTCCAAGGATTTAGAGCTGAGACGCATTTCTGATCGACCTTGAGACGAAACAGACCGGAAGTCCACGCTCGGCGCGGTACTCGCGCTTTTAGCCAGAAATGCAGTGGGCGCATGCGAAGCAGACCCAGCTGAAGTACCGACGATGCTGAGGCCATGAGACCCAGCATTCTTTGAAATTTTCTGAGCTGGACAACAGCGCCGCAGCGGAAGGATTCCGTCATGCGCTGAATATTCAGTGCGCGCTGTGGCGATAGTTGCGCTGTCATAGACAGCGAGTCCAGTTCTGTGCCCAGAAAAGATATTCTCTGACTGGGAGACAGTGAACTCTTCGCCCAATTGACTCTGAGACCCAGATTCTCGAAGTGTTCGAGTAAAATGGTCCTGTGCTCTAAGAGCTCTGAGTGTGATTGAGCTAGAATCAGCCAATTGTCCAAGTAGTTCAACACTCGCATGCCCCAGAGTTTCAGGGGTGCGATGTAAATGTACGGGGTGCCAGGGACAAGCCGAACGGCAGGACTGTGTACTGATATGCCTGGCCCTCGAAGGCGAATCTCAAAAATCGCCTGTGACGTGACGCTATTTGTATCTGGAAATACGCGTCCTTCAAATCTATTGACATAAACCAGTCCCCTCGGCGAATTTGCGTGAGGATTTTTCTGGTTGTGAGCATTCTGAACCGGCGTTTTGCAAGCGCTTTGTTCAGCTGTCTTAGATCTAGTATGGGTCTGAGACCCCCGTCTTTTTGCGGTACCAGAAAATATCTGCTGTACAGCCCCCCTTCACTCTGAGCTTGAGATAAAGGCTCTATGGCCCCTTTGCTCAACAGTTTCGTTATTTCGGCTCGAAGTAGGTGTGCTACTTCTTCACCGTAGTTTCGACGCGCGCCGCACAACGGCAGGGGTGTCGACTGAACTGTAGCGAATAGCCTCTCTTTACAATGTTCAGCACCCACTCTGAAACCCCGGGAAGCTCTGCCCATGCATCTGCACAAATGGCTAGGGGTTGAATGAGATGTGAGCTCTGGTCGCGTGACGACCGAAGAGCTTCGGTGTGCTGTAACATAAACGCCGTGCTTGCGACATTCGAGGCAGGGGGCAGTCTGCCCGCGCTCGACCCTTCTATGGCGGTTCGCGGAGAGGGAGAGGGTGGGGTGAGCCCCGTGGGGCTTGTCATGTCTGTAAGTGAATGTGGGTGCGGGACAGCGGGCACATTTACTGCACTGAATACACCGTCTGCCTGGGTAGACTGAATGTGCGTTGGTTTCGTTTTTACAGAAACCGTGAGACATGCAGAATGTAGTGTTTGTGGGCACTGGGTCGTGGGCACATTTACTATGTTTAATGCACAATCGACATGAGTCGATTTCATGTGTACGAGCCCTGGCTTGTGGCGGGCTGTGTCTGTGTGTAGGAATGAGCACTGAGCTGGCATTTTTACTACACTCATAACACCCTCGGCCATGGCCGGAATACCAGAAAATACACTCTTTATGGGATTTATCTGGGTCGCCGTAAAAACAGCGTTTGTGTGCAGGCAAGCGGGCTGTGGTTCCGGCTTGTTTACTGCAAAATACACTGGAACAGTCACATTTTCTGGAACTGAACGAGCGTGAAGTTTTGGTGGAAGTCTGGCCGCAGCGAGACCTGAACACCGTCGTTTCCCTAGACGTGCTAGGACGACTTTGAGGCCTCGGGCTTTACCGCAATCCTAGGCCGGGGCCCACGTGGAGGGGGCCGGCGGTTAACAGAGTGAGAGCGTGGTCTCGAGTCCTGGGCCTGTCGGCGCTGCAAAGTGGCGGCGGTGGGCGGAGGCTGTGAGCTTCGAGCAGACGGCTGTTTCGCATGGCCTGCTGTGGAGCTGGAGCGCTTCGGCAGGAAGTGTTCATGGCCTGTGACGCTTTCTGCACTTGAGCGAATCTTTCCATGAAATCATTGACGGAGGATCCGAAGAGGCCGGCAGAAGAGAGGGGAGCGCCGAGGAACGCAGAGCGCTCTGAATCAGACATCTCCGAGAGCATCAACCACAAATGTCTCTCAGCTACGGTGAGAGAGGCCATGCTCCATCCTATGGCCTGTGCAGCGGACTTAGTGGCATGGAGAGCGAGGTCCGTGGCGCTCATTAAGTCCGGCACGCAAATCGCTTCCGGTCCATCCTCATCCAGTTTTCGGAGGCAACGCCGATGCAGCCTGTCCAGCGGCGGTGTAAGCGCGGCTGAGCATGGTTGACGTCGTGCGGCAAGCTTTGGAAGGTAATGCCAACTTAGCGCGCCGTCCAGCAGAGGGCGGGCAAAGATGAGCCGCTATGGCTTCTTCCACCGGCGGAAGAGAATGGTATCCTCTGTCTTTGGCACCGTCAACCGCGGAGAATGCCAGCGAGACAGAGGGACGCATTCTGGCTGAGAGGGGAGCGTTCCATGACTTAGCGACTTCTTCATGAAGCTCAGGAAGAAAAGGAGCGGGTCTAGAAATCAGCGAAGCGCGGTCCCCTTGAAGGAAAAATCCATCCAGCCGGTTGTGCGCAGGCTGCTCAGGCGTTGACCACTCTAGGCCGAGGCTCGCCGCGGCCTGTGCGAGTAGACGCATCAGCTCTGCTTCGATGCTGGCTCTTTTTCCAGACGGCTCACGAGCAGAGGGCGCGAGATCCACAGAGCTTGCCCAATCCTCACTGCCCGACGCCAGGATAGAGCAGGTATCATCCCCAACAAACGCGGATTCTTCGTCAATATCCACGATGGAAGCGGCGGCAGACGGCGGCCGCTGTCCATCAGGAAGAGACTCTAGCGAAGCGGGTGAAGCAAGTGGGCGAACCGGCGAGCTTTTGCGGGTTGGGGGAGGTTCCGGAACCCGTTGAGCACGGCGCTTTTAACGGCGCGGTACCGCAGCGGGCGGAGGTGCAGTCTCAGAGAAGGATGCCAGGCGAGTCCTCAGAGTCACAATAGGCAGTAGCTCGCAGTGAGGGCAGCCGCCGTCGGCGAGCACGAGAGCTGCGTGATCCTCACCCAGGCAGGAAACGCAGATCACGTGGCCACAGGGAAGGGGCATCTTGAAAAAGATGCCCGGCTCTTTTAGTGCAATGAGAGTGTGTCGCGGTGGCGAACACACACACACACAAAACACAGTAGCAGAGAAAAGGATATAACGCCGGATAGCGCAGCAGGGACGGCGACTGAAGGCGGCGCGGCCAGCGGCTTCAGGTGCAGTGGCTCATCCCGCTGAAAGGCTTTCTCAGACGGCGCGGCTTCTTTCTCTCCGGATCCAGCGATGCGTGAGCTCCGCTGAAGTGATGAAAAATCTGATTCTATCAGCCTGTCAAGCTGTATTTATAGGCCTAAGCCACGCCTGTTTCGGCAGGACGTGACGCAGTGGGCGCGAAGCGCCCTCATTGGATCTGACGTCACGAGAGGCCTCTCTCGATAGGCTGCTGCAGTTGCCACAGCTCAGCCAATAGGCCCGCGAGCTGTCTTGCCTATGTCTGCATGCTGCCGCAATGCGTTTTACATTATTACAAAATTAAGGATAATTTTTGGCTTCAATATCTCGCGGAAAAGAAATTTTCCCCTAGCGTAAGATACTTACGCAGTACGAGAGACCTCTCGTAAGAGAACTACTCACTATACTGTTCCGTTGGACTATTTATTTATTTTATTCACATATTTTATTTAAATTAAATCTTTTTTGTTGTTGTTGTTTAATTAAATTTTTTATTATTATTTCATTTTACACTGTTTTTCTCAAAATTTTTCCTCTCTTGGAGCCCAGTTTGGAAATCCCTGCTCTAATAACAGGCGTTTACTCGTGAATACGCAGGCCACAAGAAGTAATTCGTTTTTTTTATTGTTTATTTTTTATCACTTTTACTCACAACATGCTAGCTGGCAACAAAGGATTCCATTCATTATGCTAAGCTAAGCTGTCGGCGGCGCTGCCAAACTAAAACAATGCATGCACTGAAACAAAAATGCGTTTGCCCACCTATCTAAATGTAGGAAAGACGGTGAATAAGCCCTATTTCTAAAAACGGTGGAGTGTTCCTTTAACAGTGTTTTACAACAGTTAGAGAGTTTTCTGTTATTTGCTGTGATACTTTAACAGGTTTCTTTTGTTTATTGGCACTTACTGTAATGGTAGACACACAAATGGAGGGATGGCTGGAAGAATGATTGGCTAGATGTTTGGATGGTCGGACTGATAAACAAGTGGATGGATTGACAAATGGATAGGCAGACAGAAATGGATGGATGAAATAGAGAAGTGAATGTAGAAACAAGCACTAACACTATAGGACTTGCATTCATTTTAATGAATGCATGTTTGTTGGAGACTGCAATGAAAACGTAAACGAGCACAAAACTTGAGAATAACAATTTTGTTTGTATTCCACAGACAATGCCCAGATGCAAATGTGACCTGGGTAGTGTGCATATGCTGGTGCATTTTGTGTGCGCTTGGAGCCTCATCAAAGCCGCTGCTGTGTGTATGCCTGCAGTGTGGGACTGAGTCTTTGTGTGTGTGGCTCCAGGGGAAACAGGCATTGAATTTGAGTCTCTGCAGTAGCTCTCTCATTATTCTCAACGCAGTATGGCACTGGTGTCATGCACATCTATCTCAAGCACAGCTGCAGATGTATTCCGTATGAGCCTCTAACAGTTAAGTGGCATCTTAACGAACAATCCGTGTCTCCATTAAAAGTGTAAGCAGTTTTGAACAAAATATCACTATTATCTGACTCGTATCACCAACTTAGGTGTCCTGAAATATGGCCGCATTTACACCTTAGGTCTTGATGCCCAATTCTGAATTGTTGACTATATCCGAATTTTTTGACATCCAGCTTACATCTTCTTTTAAAAGTGACCCAAATCCGATATATGCATTTACAGTTAAAGTGTACTGCTGAATGTACTGACTGAATTTCTACTGAAACTTGTATGCCATGTATTTAAACTAGGGCTCTCAAGCAATACAAATTTTAATCTAATTAATTACAAGATGTGGCGATTAATTAATTAATAATGGTCTAAATCGAATCTAATCTAATCTAAAAAAATAATGGTATTAGTCTAATCAATAGCCAAATTTGCTAAGCAATTAATTTGCGGACAAATTAGCATTAGAATTTTTTTTTTTTTAAATTTGATTCTACATATAATTTATTAAACACTTTAACGGCTATGAGGGTGAGTAAATGATGACATCATTTTCATTTTTGGGTGAACTATACCTTTAATTGTTTTTTGATTAATATGGAAATATGATTTTTTTAAATGAAATGATACTCTAATTAAGAAACTAAAACTGCCAGTAGGTGGTGGTAAATGTCTAAATGAGTAAGTCATTGGGCCCTATTTTAACGATCTAAGCGCATGGTCTAAAGCGCACGGCACAAGTGCACACACGGCGTGTCCGAATCAAAAATGGTCAGCAAACCCGACGCATGGTCTAAAAGGGTTGTCCCTATTCTCTTAAAGGGACACCAGGCAACTCTTGAGTGTTTTTTCTCTACGAAGCTCCCCTAGTGTCTGGTAGTAAATGCTTTCATACACTCTGTCGTAAAAACGAACTGTTGTCACCCCACCCCCCTCGCCACCCAAGCTGATCAGCTGTCAACCCAGCTGAGCAGAGGAACCGGCTATTTCAAAACCAGTTATGTCTACCGAGGCAAGTAAAGCAATATTTTCTTTCCAACTGATGCCGATTTTTTTTTATTTTATTGTGTTGTCATGCATACTAGTATTTTTACCGGGAACGAACGATATGAACGAGGCGAACTACTGCTTTCGTGTTTGTTTGTTTTTGGGAGAGTGGGCATGTGCATAAATATATATATATCGGAGGCTAATATTTGTCTAAAGTTATATTAGCAAGGTTCATCTAGTAGAATGACGGTTACCTTTGCCTGTCTAAGAAAACATCAGAACGTTTTTTCTAGCTCGATCATGATATGTGCAACATGTTTATTGCCTATTATCAGACGTGTTGACTTAGTGACATAAAATAAAAGTGTAAGTTACACAAATAAAACCGACAGAGGAACGGCCACACAACTACAGAAATCAAACGTGTTTGCTATGACAATGCCTAACATCAAAGTTATAACGTTAGTATCTAGCGTAACGTTACTAGTAAGCCCGTAACAGACAGCGATCATAATAAAAAAACTTTACAGACAATAGCAAACATCCTGAGGTCACAATTACTTGAAATTTAAATATTAAACACAGTTTATTCCAAAGATACTTACAAGTGCAACAGCAATAAGGCCAGGTCAGCATCCGTTTTGCAGGCTTCTGTTTCTCTAAGTTCTCACCATTCTGAAAAAGCCGGTCCGATATTTAACTTTACTCGAGTCTGACTTATTGCTTGGTCAGTCTCCCGTTTCCTCTTTCGTTGGTCCTCCGACAAAGATTTCCTAGCTTTCTGCTTCTTTTTACAGGCTCAGCCATAACTAAATCTATCGTTGCCCTTTGCTTAGCTAGCCGGTGCTTGAATGGGGGCGTGTAATTACGTGTGCAGTGCCTTCAAGCAATTCGTTACATCGCGAGACCTGATATCACGCGATACTTCCTGACACCGACCCGCGTCCCAAAGTTGCAAGTGAGTTTTTTCCGCTCTCGGGCACCAGGGGGGTGCGAAACCACCACCATTCAACCTGAAATAAGTAATATAACCATTCCACTGACTCCGAAGCTGTTCAGTTAAGGTTAAAAAGTTACCTAGAGCCCCTTTAATGAGTAATGGGTGTGTTTTGGGCATAACGTGCAATAAACCAATCAGAGTAAGTAGCAAACAAATTCACTATTTACATGACAGAATTAAGTGAATGGCTCTCTTTAAGAATGGGCCATTGAATCATTGGCTCACCCGATTGATTTGCTCAAAACGCGGATTCATTATGAAATGAAGCACCGCTGTGCATTGCTCGGAGATGCACAACAGTTCTGCTCTGGCTTTATAGGTAATATCCTATTTTTGTTGGCAAAATTAAGCAAAAGCAGACAAGAACTGTTGTATAAAATCAATATCACATTTGAACTCGTGCTTTTCGGGACAAAAACAGCACTCGTTATATTGCGATATTGCAATATGATATTGCGCTTGTTACTTGTGTAATATTACTTAACTATATCATTATATAAATTTGAGACAAGAACTCAAACAGGGGTATTTTTGCCCTGATATCTTGAATTTTAGGTGCATTAACTGCATTCTATAGGCTACATCATGTTCGTCACCAATCAACTTTATGAAATAGGCGGGTTCATTAAATACGTTAATAATTTTAATGCTTAATTTTTTTTCAAAACTAATTAATTAAATCAATGTGATAAATATACAGCCCTAGTTTTCAATGGTGTCAAATAAACATTTTAACTTTAATGTAGAAGACATTTGTTCATTCATATTCATAAGCTATAGGATAATATGTAAATATTCAGACATTATCTGCTCATACCATATAGGCTTGATTGGCTGCTTGTGTTCAAGCACTACCTGATTAATAACCCCACAGCAGAAACAAACACTCGTGTATAATGATATAGAAATGAAAGCTGAGTCACTGAAGTGACAGATATGACAGAAGCCTCTGGATCTATATGACAAAACACTCTGACTAATCACTGCTCTGATTATCTGTCACTGCAAACTGGAAAAATGATTCGGCAGAGAGGTGACCTGAGACGACTGATTGCAAACAGTAAATTGTTAAAAGTTGACAGTGAGTGCGTGCAGTTTGTCTGTACATGTATGTCTGTCTGAAGCAGTATGAAAGATGTTGGATGCAAAGTTTACATGTAGCTCATATTTATCTCACCAAACATTTTCAGGGTCTTAAAGGAATAGTTTACCTGAAAATGCGGAACAGAGCACATTTAAGTTGTTATTTACTGATAAACTTGACATCTGCCTTTGTTGTTATTCTTTTGAGTCAGATATTTTCAATGATTCAATTGTTCCAATTTACAATACCTGTATGAATGGTTTGTTCACAAGTCAGAGTGATTCAGTTCTCGAGTTTGTCTCACTGAATTGCAGTCTGGTCACAACTGGTGACAACTCACTGGATTGGAAGATTATTAGTAAATAATTTACATTTTAATCTGTTTATCACAGAAAGCTAACACATGACTTGGAATTCTGTTTTGTTTTGTGTATTTATATACACATATATTTATATATGTTAGTTTATTAATTTTACTGCTTGCCCAGCTTTCAAAACCATATGGTCTATAATTATTAGTGGTTTTCTTTTAGCATAACTGGTTTCTCTTGAGAACTGTAGTCTGTGTCTGTGTGAGAGAATGTTGTAAATAATGTTGTCCCAGTGGGACTAAATTTGAGTTTTGTGCTTATTTGTGAATCTGTACAGCATGAGGATAAACTCAATCTTGTGCTCTGGACATGCACAGATAATTACATTGTAAATACTAGCAGTGCTTGATATTCTTCGTACATTCTGTTTTCTTAATCCCCTAACGTAAGTATTAACAACATGGTCTCATTGTTTATATGTAGGTGTTAGTACATAACATTTACAATAAAGTAAATTTTTTGTATGTAGGATAGATTCTGAAATGTACAATGTGGACATATTGACAGCATCTAAAACATAAACATTATATATTTACATATTTACAGCTATATAAATGTAAGATGCTTACAAATCATGCATAACATGTTGCACATTTATCGTCTTAGCAACTAAGAATAACGAAGCGAGACGTTGCTTCGATTTAGACGTTTAGTGAAAAAAAAAACAAGAGTAAATACAGCGTGTGCTTGTTCAGCAAATCCTTCACAAGATGGCTGTAGCCAAATCCCCCGAACCATCAACAAACCTTCCCGTGAATCACGTGACTTTCACCATAGCTCAATGCATCTTGGGTAATGAAGTCAATTCACAAATCATAATGACACATAGTTTGTTTTTAACCACATATGTATCTGACACATGAACTGTTAATCTTAGTGTTGTGTATTAACTGTCGGTATTAATGTTAACTTATTCATTTTAACTTATTAATCTTAACTTTCGTAACTATTCTTTTAAATAGTCTTCTAACAAATAAATTCTCAACATCCTCCCCCCCATAAACTACAGTTTATATCATTTCCAAAGGATACAAAAGCTGGATGGGTCTCCGCAGAACAGTCCCTGAACTCGTGCGAACTGCACATGACCTCACAAGGCCATCGTGACCTGGAAACAGTTCCTCAATTCTTCCTAGCCTCCAGCTCTGTCTTGGGGTGTTATCTTCTCCGATGAGAGCAACATCTCTGACCTTCAGCAGAGAAGGCTGTGGGGTGTCGCAGTGATGAGCCGACTTCAAATCCAGCAAATATTCTCTCCGCCATCGGTTCCAGATGTTGGTCATAAGTCTTTGTCTGTAGCGCCACCTCCTGTTCATCTCCTCCTTGTTCGCTGTTGGATGGTTAGTCTCAGTTGGACATGGCTTAGGAGGCAAGCAGGTCAGTCTCTGACCCACCAAGAAGTGAGCAGGTGTTAGTGGCTCTGGCTCATCCACATCATTGTGCACATAAGTGAGCGGCCTCGAGTTTATTATGGCTTCAGCTTCAGTCAGAATGGTGCATGTTTCTTCAAAGTTGAGTTTAGCTCTGCCTAGCACTTTTCTGAGAATTATTTTGACTGACCTTATCAGCCGCTCCCAGAATCCGCCCCACCAGGCTGCTCTTTCAGCGATAAGCAGCCAGGTGATGCCCTTCTCTGAGAAGAACTCCCGTAGCTGTGGATCTTTAATGCCTTTCCAGAGCTCCTTCAAATCTTGATCAGCTCTCTTGAACGTCTTGGCGTTATCTGAATAAATCACCTTGCATAATCCTCTTCATGAGATGAATCTTTTCAACGCTAGCAGGAAGTTCTCTGTAGACATATGGTTCTGGTTACAGCACAAGTGAACAGTGCTATATACACTTTTGTCATAACGTTCTGTGTCTTCACATAGAGTGGCCCTGCGAAGTCCACACCAGTGGTCTCAAATGGCAGTGACTCTGTTATTCTGTCTCTTGGCAGTGGCGCGGTAGTCTGCTGTCCAGCCTTTGCATTGAATTTCTTGCAGAGTACACATCTGGACACAACCTTCTTCACTACCTGTCGTGCCCTCAAAATCCAATATTTCTCTCTTGTCTGCACTAAAGTGTCTCGTACACCCGCATGCATTATCTTCTCATGTTCATACTGCACCAACATTTCTGTGTATCGGTGGTTGTTGGGCAAAATCCATTGCTTTTCTCTGTAAGAGAGATCTGAATGCTGGAGCCTTCCTCCCGCACTGAGCAGCTCATCTTCATCCAGAAATGGTTTTAGCTCTCGGATTCTGGAGTCAGTGTTGGGACATTTCCCTGCTTTCAGCAGATCAATTTCAGAGCTGAAACTCTGGTTCTGAATCACCTTTATCCAGTGTTTCTCTGCTTCATTCAGCTCTTCTGCTGTCAGTTCACCACTGATTTTTGTGCTTGAGCGGGTGTTGGTGATAAACCTCTTTATCCAGGCTGTCACCCAGAGCACTGTTTTTAGTTTGCTGTACTTCTCCAGACATAAAACAGGGCTTAAGAAGTCTTGGTCTTGCTTAACAAGCTGTACAGCAATCTGGTATTTGGATCTGAGTTCAGAGTTTACCTCATCTTCCTGAACATCTTCCTGAGTGCTCTCTGACTGATCAGGTGACATCAGAACACAAGGACCATTCCACCACAATGTGATCTGCTTCAGGTCCTGCACAGTTAGGCCTCTGGTGGGGAGGTCAGCTGGATTCATTTTCCCTTTGCAGTGAGACCATGACTGTGGGTCAGTTAGAGACTGGATTTCTGTGACTCTATTTGCTACAAACTGTTTCCACTTATGAGCAGAACCACAAATCCAATGCAGCACTATCATTGAGTCTGTCCATAGTCTGAGTTGTGTCTTGTCTAGCTGCAGTGCTTTCATGAGGGTGTTCCCCAGCCTGGCTGCTATTACAACACCCATTAGCTCCAGGCGTGGCAGTGTCATCCTTTTGAGTGGGGAAACTCTGGACTTGGATGCAACCAGGCTTATGGTCACTTCTCCTTCCTTTGTTTCTCCTTGAAGATAAGCAACTGCACTATAAGCCCTTTCACTCGAGTCACAGAACACATGTAGCTTTAACTCTTGACCGTCCTGCTGTGGCATGTGTGTTTGGTACCATCGTGGGATTGATACCTGATGCAGTTGAGGGAGCTCTGAACACCACTGTTGCCATTTCTTCATCAGATCAGGTGGCAGTTCCTCGTCCCACTTGAGCCCTCTCTCCCACATCTCTTGGAACAAGCACTTAATCCTGATGGTGAAGGGAGTCAGGAATCCTAGAGGGTCAAAAATGCGAGCAGAAGACTGCAGAACACTTCGTTTTGTGTTTTCTCTTTCTTTCAGAATATCAAGCAGCCCCCTGAGGTCGAACACAAAATCATCAGTGGCCGGTCTCCACACCATACCCAGCACCTTCAGCACAGACCCATGTGGTTCTGGTTGCACAGCACAATCCATCAAGCTCTTCTGCCATTTTTCTTTGAGCTCAGGAGAGTTTGTCATCCATTTACATAGCTCCATGCCTGCAGCAGACATAATGTTCCTGGCTGTTGTTGTCACTGTATGTGCCTCTGTCACCTCACTTGCACTTGAAATAAAATCATCGACATAGAGTGAGGAGCTGAGGACTTCTACCACTTGTGGGTGTTCTAGCTCATACTGTCTTAAATGCTTCCTAATGGTGGCTGCGAGTAAGAATGGGCTTGATGAAGCTCCAAACACCACTCTCGTCATTCTGAGCATGCGCAGCGTCACGTCCTTCTCCTCTGTTGGTGGTCCTATGAACCACATAAATCTTACAGCGTCCCGATCTCTTTCTGAGAGTGAAATCTGCAAAAATGCTTTCTTGATATCTGCCATATATGCGATTTCATGCAGTCTAAATTTGATCAAAATACTCATCAGATCTGGATTCAGATTGGGACCTGTTAAGAGACACTCATTTAGTGAGGGACTTCTATCTTCGTGGGATGACGCATCAAACACAACCTGCAGTTTCGTTGTCGCCTTATCTTCTCTCAATACAGCGTGATGAGGTAAGTAATATGTCTGACTGCCTTGCGGTGATGTATGCTCCCTTGGTACATCCTCAGCCATTCCTTGTTTTAAGTAGTCCTCCACAACTTCATTGTATCTGCTGTAGAGTGTGACATCCTTGCTTAGTTTCCTTTTCAAACTCTCAAGTCTCTTTTTTGCGATGCGGTAATTGTCTTGAAGTTGAGGATGATGTTGTCGCCATGGCAACTCCACTTGGTAACACCCATCCTTGAAGATGGAGGTTTCCTCAAACCGCTGCAACGCTTCTACATCCTCTGGGCTCTCAGACTTCTCACTTGTGATGCCCAGGGACTCAAGCTCCCAGAATGCATGCAGCTGTTTATCAATCTGTGCCTCCTCGCTAAGCTGAGTTCTCTCTCGGCTCTGAACCTCTTTCTGCAGGAACTTCAACACATTAGGCACATTCCACTCATCATCCCCTCTGTGACGGCTGTATTCAAGAGCCATGTCGTCTGGCATCATCTGGAGTAATATTGGGCACAACATACCGCCATAGGTGTCTGACACCACTCCCAATGACTTTAGGCTTCTGATTTGAATTTCACAGTCATCATATAACTGCCTTAATGCACTGACATCAGATGATTTCTTTACAGGAGTGAGATTCAGAAGCTTTGACATGTGAGCATTTACAATGAGATCTTTCCTTCCAAATCTGCTTTGGAGAATATCAACTGCAGCATCATAGTTACTGTCTGTCAGTGTGAGTCCTGCTACTGCCTTTGCAGCCGTCCCAGTAAGGTAAGTTTTCAGGTAGGTAAACTTTTCTTTTTTGCAAAGTGCATTGTTGCTATGAATAGCAGTCTCATACTGGCTCCAAAATTCCTGGCATACACTAACATCTCCGCTGAACTTCTCAATTTGTAGCTTGGGCAGTCTCACTGTCAGTTTGTTTGCGCTACCATCACTTGACTGAGCAGGCCGTGGGTTACTCACAGTCTCATGTTCTCGGATCACTCGGTGAGCCCGCGCTTTCATCTCGATGACGCGGTCTCTGTATTCCTCTGCGAGTTCAATCTCCGCCTCCACGTCCTCCAGCGAAGTGTGTTCTTCCACTATGCTGTCCAGCTCGCGCAAACTGTCCTCCTTTGCTGACAACACGGCTAACATGTCCCGCACACGGTCGATATCCTTGTCTTCCTTTAATAATTCAACGTCGATCTGGTTCAGCAGTCTCGTTATGGAACTCTGTATCGTCCGACGCTTTCTTTTGGACCTTTCAAGTTGTTCCACACCGGCCAGTCGCTCTTCGTTATCTTCGTCACCCATAGTCTTCTGCTTCCCGGGTTTCGGCACCAAAAATCTTGTACATTTATCGTCTTAGCAACTAAGAATAATGAAGCGAGACGTTGCTTCGATTTAGACGTTTAGTGAAAAAAAAAAACAAGAGTAAATACAGCGTGTGCTTGTTCAGCAAATCCTTCACAAGATGGCTGTAGCCAAATCCCCCGAACCATCAACAAACCTTCCCGTGAATCACGTGACTTTCACCATAGCTCAATGCATCTTGGATAATGAAGTCAATTCACAAATCATAATGACACATAGTTTGTTTTTAACCACATATGTATCTGACACATGAACTGTTAATCTTAGTGTTGTGTATTAACTGTCGGTATTAATGTTAACTTATTCATTTTAACTTATTAATCTTAACTTTCGTAACTATTCTTTTAAATAGTCTTCTAACAAATAAATTCTCAACATAACATAAATGTAACGATTTGGGTGGCTGTAATAATTGCACGCTGTAGAAAATTCAATAAAGTCTTTTCTTGGAAAACAAGCATGCGATTACAGGAATAAGACTCAGGACACAACCACTTCAACATAAACAACACAAAACAATAAACAGAGGAAACTACAGGTTTAAACACACAGACAGACAGAGTAATCAACAGAACTGAGAACAGGCGAGGAACAAATGAGTAACTATGGAAACTAATAATGACCAGGAACACAAGGAAAATGGTAACAGGGAAAATGAAACCAAAACACAAGAAAACTACATTTTTTTAACCTTTTTATAGATACATTTTGATCCGTTAATCCTACCCCCACCTAAACATAACCAGAAGAATATATAAAACGTGACGGGCAAAAAAAAAACGATATAAAAAATATAAAAATGATAATCCTACTCCTACCTCTAAAACTACTCTTACAAATTTCTTACAAATATATACAATATAAAGAAAAACTTATCAAACAGGCATGTGTAATCACAATAATTAATTTATTGCGAAAATATCAAAAAGCAGAATGTTTTGCATTCTCAGTTCCCTTTCAGTTCGGTCACGTTCGACGTGAGTCTACTTTATTCTCAAGTCTACCAATCTACTTCGAGTGTAACAAAACGAGCCAAATGCACATTGGCATGCGATAATTGCATCAGCTGCTCTGCCTTGCAGTGCGAGCATATAATGACCAGAAGGTGCATCGCATATTTGCTTTTCGCTTCAGAGCCGAGCGGTTGTACTGTTCCTGCTCTGCAATCTCATCTGAGAGTGTTTTAACTTTAAAAAAGGAGAAAACAAGTCTGCTTCTTCGGGAGAATGCCTCTTCAAAGCTGGTGTTGGATTACAGCGTTAGACGGCGCTGTCCGCGATCTCACAGAGAGCAAAACAGCTGTTTTCACAGCTCGAACGTTGCGCCTTGTGTAGCCGCGACCATAACCCTGTATGCTTGGCACCAGTGAGAGCAGTTTTTCCTCTCTCACTACCCTCAATGATGGGGCGGCTGTGCTACTGCAGACTGCCTCTTCTCTGCATGTGATGGCCACCCTGCAAGTACAGTCGAAGGCCAAAACACTCATAATGCACGAGGGTAGTTCTGAGTCGGAGTTGAGCTGCACATGGTGACTAACTTTGATTAAAGTCACACCGCTGGCCCTTGGCCAGACGATGTCCACTCTGGTGGTCCAGAAGCGCCCCCTGGCTAAACCTTGCAGAGGTGCGAGACATCGCCAAAGTTCACTTTCTCGATGCTCCCATCTCACGAGGTAGCCTTTTTGGCGACACTGTTGGAGACTGTGCCGAGCGATTCTCCGCAGTTCAGAAGCAGGCTGTGGTAAACAAGAGCTTTCCCCAATGTGCTACCTGCTTCAAATGAGACAGCATCAGCACTGTCTTCACGGCCTAGTCCCGAGATGGGCGTAGCAGAGTGGCACGTTCTGTGTGACAGTCATCCTGGCCTGCCACCAAACCCGCTGCATGTGGTCAGACCCTTCGTTTCTCCGGGCCAGAGTGCCCCTAAATCAAGTGTCCATCCACAGATGCCTCCAACTCCGGCTGGAGGGCCACATACAATGGGCACTCAGTTGCGGGGATCTGGACGGGCCCCCAACTGCATTGGCACATCAACTGCCTCAAATTGCTAGCAGTACACCTTGTTCTGAGCCACCTCAAGACGACTGCTCCTGGGCAAGCATGTGCTGGTCCGTACAGACAACACTTCGACCGTTGCGAACTTCAACCATCAAGGTGGTCTACGCTCCCCTCGCGTGTCGCAACATGCCCACCATCTCCTCCTGTGGAGTCAGAAGCATCTGAGGTTGCTTCGTGCCACTTATTCCCCGGCCTGCTCAATCATGCTCACGGACAGCCTTTGGCCCCGGGAGAGTGGAGACTCCATCCCTAGGCAGTCCAGCTGATATGGGACCGCTTCGGAAAGCCTCGGCACGGCTGCACTGGCACCCAACTGGCCCCGGGGCCTACGCAAGTATGCGTTTCCCCCAGTGAGCCTTCTCTCACAGACTCTGTGCAAAGTCAGGAGAAGGTCTTGCTAGTTGCCCCATATTGGCCCAACCAGACCTGGTTTCCCAAACTGATGCCTGATGCTCCTCTCGACAGCTCCTCCCTGACCCATTCCTCTCAGGGAGGACCTTCTCTCTCAGAGACCATGTGGTAAATTTCTGGAAACTCCATGTCTGGTGAACGCGGAGGTTCTAGGTGATCTACCACAAGCTGTTGTAGACACCATCACTTTTGCGAGAGCACCCTCTACGAGGCATGCTTACGCTCTGAAGTGGAACCTGTTCGTTGAGTGGTGTTCTTCTCACCGAGAAGACCCCCGAAGATGTTTAATCGGTACTGTGCTATCCTTTCTGCAAGAGGGGTTGGAGCGAAGCCTGTCCCCCTCCACCCTCAAAGTGTATGTTGCCTCTATTGCCGCACATCACGATGCAGTTGATGGAAAATCCATGGGGAAGCATGACCTGTTCGTCAGGTTCCTGAGGGGCGTGAGGAGACTGAATCCGTCTCGCCCCCCTCTATTCCCTCTTGGTACCTATCTCTGGTGCTGACGGCAATGCAGAGGCCTCCCCTTGACCTCCCCCTCAGTTCTGTCTATAAAAACAGTTCTCCTGCTTGCTTTGGCTTCTATCAATAGGGTAGGGGACCCTCTCACGTCATTCTGAGACCCCGGCCTGGATATGTGCCCAAGGTTCCTACCACTCCCCTTCGGGACCAGGTGGCAGACCCAGCCCTGGCTTTTCTCTGTCTCGTCCACGCTCTGCCCTGTACGTGGACAGAACGCAAAGCCTCAGGATCTCAGACCAGCTCCTCATCTGTTACGGAGACCAGCAGAAGGGAAAGGCTATCTCCAAGCAGAGGTTGGCCCACTGGATAGTGGAGCCAGTAGCTTCCTGTGTACTCTATTCTCATAGAAGCCAGTCAATGCCATAGGCCCCGCTTGAAGTGTCGTCTTGCCATTCCCCTCCTATGGACTGGACATGTGTGCCATTCTTGCTTCAGTTGAGTTCCCCGTTAGCTGAACCCTGTTGAGTTCCTCCACACCCCTCGGCAGTCGGACGTGGCGGAGCTTTCGACGCCAGGCCCAGCACTTGTATGCATTGGTGGAACCTGTGCTAGGCTGGGTCCCATATGTTGTGTTCCCTACGTCGATCCCATATGTGTATTCTTCCACGGTACGGCTCCCTGCGGCGAGCCCGTGTCTTTCCCTTGGCAGAGCCCGCTCTGCTGTCCCTGACCGGTGTTTTCTCCCCCTGCTATAGGCCGGAGCCACCTCAGTGACATTCCATATGTTGTACTGCCCGGAAACGCCCAGTCCATATGTGTAACTATACCACATGATACCTCCCTAAGGGCAGGATGTGGCTTCCGCAGCGTCTCTCTTTCCACCGAAAGGGCACGCTTTCCCAGTGTTATCCAAGTCTGTCTGAGTGGGTCATGCGGAACAGCAGTGACTTCCCTGGCCTAAGCCCTATCCCATCTCCGCCTCAATAAATGCGGGGGGATCAGGAGGCTTTCACTAGGCACTGGAAGGTGGCAGCACTAGGTGGCGTGTTAATTTGGATCCCAATTAGTACGTTACGTCCGACTCATGTCATTGTACATTACGTATGTAACCCTCGTTCCCTGAAGGAGGGAACGGAGACGTGAGTCCCGTCGCCACCATTGCTGGACCACCGCTGACCCCGGGCTCCATTCAGCTCCTCAGCGGAAAAACATATATGCGATGCACCTGCTACTCATTATATGCTCGCGCTGCGAGGCAGAGCAGCTGATCCAATGTGCATTGGCTAGTTTTGTTACACTCAAAGTAGATTGGTCTCTCAAAGCGATCCCAATCAGTACAGTACAGTGACTTGTAAACTACTACATTTGACATTTGCATCACATAAGCAGGTTCATATGTATGACTTTTCTGACATAGTAAACTTGCTCGGTAGCTCACCTGGCACAGCATTGTGTGTTATAGTGTTTCTTGAGTAAAGAAAATGCTGTACCATTTTTAAAATGTAATTTACCCTTGCATTGCAAACAAACAGACACAGTCCAAAATGTGTGCGGCACTTCATTCAAGATTAGGGTGGGCTGCAGTTATGAGGTTTTAGCGGCACGCTCACACTGTTGTTGTTTTGTTCAGACATTATGGACCATGGCAAGCAGACTTTGGGACAAAAGGAGGATTTAAAATGAGGATCAATTATCGGCGTGGCGTTTTCGTGATGCCGAGAGCTTAGCGCCAATCTTCGACTTGACAGAGACACCGCTCTTGCATGTGCTTTATTAGACAGGTGAGCAAATGTACATAAAACGAATCAGTGTTGTATAGCTCAACATGATGAAATGTTAGAAAATGATCAGTATAATATTCGGTAACCCTTCCAAATATACAGGTGCTGGCAAGGGCGTAGATTTGGTTTGAACATTGGGGGGGGGGTTGAAGTTTGGGTATGCCTCCTTTTCATGTGATCATGGTATAAATATCGGGGGGTTGTAATGCATAGATTTAAATATTGGGGGGGTTATCTCCCCCCCAACCCCCCCACAAATTACGCCCCTGGGTGCTGGTCATAAAATTAGAATATCATCAAAAAGTTGATTTATTTCAGTAATTCCGTTAAAAAAGTGAAACTTGTATATTATATAGACTCATTACATGCAAAGTGAGATATCTCAAGCCTTTATTTGTTATAATTTTGATGATTATGGCTTACAGCTTATGAAAACCACAAAATCAAAATCTCAGAAAATTAGAATATTACATGAAATCACACAGTAATTACACAGTGATACCATGGTCATTGAACCAGGTTTTGGTTCTTTTGGCAGTGTGGGCAGGTGCAAATCCTGCTGGAAAATGAAGGAAGCATGAAGTGCTCTAAAAATGTCCTGGTCGACGCCTGCGTTGACTCTGGATTTAATAAAGCACAGTGGACCAAAGTCCTCTTTTCTGATGAGAGCAAATTTTGCATCTCATTTGGAAACCAAGGTCCCAGAGTCTGGAGGAAGAATGGAGAGGCACACAATCCAAGATGCTTGAAGTCCAGTGTCAAGTTTCCACAGTCTGTGTTGGTTTGGGGAGCCATGTCATCGGCTGGTGTTGGTCCACTGTGCTGTCCACTCAGCGCAGCCGTCCACCACATTTCCAGAGCACTTCATGCTTCCTTCAGCAGACAAGCTTTATGGAGATGCTGACTTCATTTTCCAGCAGGATTTGCACCTGCCCACACTGCCAAAATAACCAAAACCTGGTTCAGTGACCATGGAATTACTGTGTAATTACTGTGTGATTTCATGCAATATTCTAATTTTCTGAGATTTTGATTTTGTGGTTTTCACAAGCTGTAAGCCATAATCATCAAAATTATAACAAATAAAGGCTTGAGATATCTCACTTTGCATGTAATGAGTCTATATAATATACAAGTTTCACTTTTTTAATGGAATTACTGAAATAAATCAACTTTTTGATGATATTCTAATTTTATGACCAGCACCTGTATGGTAAGTTATAGTTGGTTATTGGTAATTACCACAGGTAACAAGTATGTAAATGCAGAGAAACTACAAACTAATTACTAGGTATTTACCTGGTAAATATATGGTAAGTTATAGTTGGTTATTGGTAATTACCACAGGTAACACGTATGTAAATGCAGAGAAACTACAAACTAACTACTAAGTATTTACCTTGTAAGCATATGGTAAATTATAGTATTTTAGTGTGTAATTACTTAAGGTGATTAGTATGCAATTACAGAGAAACTACCAGGGAAAAAAACACCACTGTTAAATATCAACTCAGCAAAGTACTGTGTACTTGTTACCTGTTTAGGTTGGTAATAACTCCGATTTAATTGTGTACTTCCTCAGAATGTAGGCAGACTATTTTTAGAAACACCTCCAGTATTACCCATCAATTCAAGTTAGGTTTGTAGTTATCCTAGGGTTATGTTGGTAACAGTCCATGTTTATTTATTACTATCTTGAAATTAAGACGGTAGTTTCCAATAAATTACCTTGTCTTACATAGTTGTTGTTCATTGCTACACCCATTTATAGAGGGTTTATCAAATAATTTACCTTACACTTACCTGGTAACTACCCCGCAGGAACAGTTTTCTCTAATGTCATGGCACATCTTAAATACTGGGTATGTTCTTGCAGATGTTTTTACAATTTACTCAGTAAGTAAAGTGCAACTTTACTGTAAAATGAAGCCTTGTTTATTTCCATGGTATTACCGGAATTGTACCATATAACTTGATCATTCCCTTTTCCATATAGTTAAAAATTTTTACCTCATATGTCCTGCAACGTTACTAAGGAAAACATGACAATTTACTCAGTAAGTAAAGTGCAACTGTACTGTAAAATGAAGCCTTGTTTATTTCCATGGTATTACCGGAATTCTACCATATCATTCCCTTTTCCATAGTCACATTTTTATTTATTTGTTTTCCTAGTATGTCCTGCAACGTTACCAAGGAAAACATGACAATTTACTCGGTAAGTAAAGTGTAACTGTACTGTAAAATGAAGCCTTGTTTATTTCCATGGTATTACCGGAATTGTACCATATAACCTGATCATTCCCCTTTTCCATATAGTCACAATTTTTTACCTCATATGTCCTGCAACGTTACCAAGGAAAACATGACAATTTACTCAGTAAGTAAAGTGAAACTGTACTGTAAAATGAAGCCTTGTTTATTTCCATGGTATTACCTGAATTGTACCATATCATTCCCTTTTCCATAGTCACTTTTTTTTTTTTTTTCTAGTATGTCCTGCAACGTTACCAAGGAAAACATGACAATTTACTCAGTAAGTAAAGTGAAACTGTACTGTAAAATGAAGCCTTGTTTATTTCCATGGTATTACCTGAATTGTACCATATCATTCCCTTTTCCATAGTCACTTTTTTTTTTTTTTTTCTAGTATGTCCTGCAACGTTACCAAGGAAAACATGACAATTTACTCAGTAAGTAAAGTGCAACTGTACTGTAAAATGAAGCCTTGTTTATTTCCATGCTATTACCGGAATTGTACCATATCATTCCCTTTTCCATAGTCACATTTTTATTTATTTTTTTCCAAGTATGTCCTGCAACGTTACCAAGGAAAACATGACAATTTACTCAGTAAGTAAAGTGAAACTGTACTGTAAAAGGAAGCCTTTTTATTTCCATGGAATTACTGGGATCTTACCCTATAATCTGTAATAGCTACGTAGCTATTACAGATTATAGGGTAAAATCCCAGTAATTCCATGGAAATAAAAAGGATTCCTTTTACAGTAACGTTACAGTTTCACTTTACTTACTGAGAATGTTCAACGTGATCTCATGAGAATACGTGTGTATTTTTACGTAAAGTGTAATTCTACCATACCTACATTTACTTACGTTTTATACACACAGAAACGTATAGTATTTACAGCACTAAAACGTAAAATGTTTGTATTAACAGCACAAAAACATAAATTATTTACGTATGAACAACTCTACCGACGTACATATTTGTACGTATTCTTATTTATGCATATTAAAATCGTGGCATTAATGTTTTGACTCTATTGCATTCAAATGTCTTATCAATTACGTTTTCAGTCGCATTTATGCAGTTTACTCAAGAAATAGACTAATAACATTTCGCTCTGTTCGTGCCTTCTGCTGCAAACTCGTTTCGGAGGATTAGAATACATGCAGTTAAACAAGAATACAATTTAAAACCTTAAAAGTACCTTATTTAATCGTTTAACCATTTTATTATTTAGTTTATTTACAGTGAGACACAAAATGCGTTTTCTCCAATAGAACAATAATACACCAAAACCCAACATAAATTCACAAAAGACATCAATTTTATTATAGCCTACTTGATATAATCCAAATCTTTAGAATCCACACGTTTGCAAGAAAGAGATCCAAATTCAGCCCTTTATCCAGTGAGCAGGGGCGTTTCTAGGTTTTAAAAACATCAGGGGCTGAGCCTGAAACATCAGGGGCTGGGGTGGGTAATAAGATAACATGATTCGATACAGAGAATAATGTATATTTTAGGCCTATATGCAGGGGGCAGACTGGTTAAAAAATTCAGTCCTGTCACTGTTGCCACACCAGCCCATATTACCACACAGACACACACATTAAGATGTGAGGTAGTTAAGGGGGTTCGGGGGCATGAAAATTTGGATTTCTCAGACCTACATATGTGCATTTTAAGGTGTTTGAAGGCCAACATTTTTTGATAACAATAGCTTTAAAAGCATGTCAGTGGGCAGTATACATAAATTATTTGTCAAGCAGATAACAGATTCTTAAACATGAGAATGAGGATAAATGTTGAAATGAATGATCCACACTAGAAAATGGAAATGCAAAATGTTTCTGCTTATAGTTGACAATACACAATCACATATTCCAAACAGGAATGGCCTTAAATGAGAAATCTTTCAAGGATTATTTTGCATAGATGTAAACTTTTTAGCATTAAAGTTTGGTTTCAGCAACTTGTTTCTTTCTTGAGTTAATCAATGTTTTTGCCACTATTAAATCAGTTAAATTAAATTTCAATTGTTCACTCATAAAGACAGTCACTTGTCACCACCTACTGGCTTAATGATGCAAGTTGCGCAAACACAGACAAGCGGAGTGATACAAACTGTGAAAAGGCTGATGCTGGTGAAATATTCGAACACATTCGAGGACCTTATATATATAGGCTACATATCAGAGTTAAATAGGAATTCGTTGTAATAATGTTAATCAAGCAGCCTAAATCACACGACTGCGCAGCAATATTTAAGCTCATTATACAAATGAAATAATACAGTTCTAGACAAATTGGGCTGCTTATAGTTAAAAGAATGTCATGAACGATCATTTAGGCTAGACCAACGCTACTTTTGCGTCATCGAAGGGTAACGCCCCTTTTTGGGGGAAAACAAACAGATTCCCCTGAGAACAGAACTCGCTCGCTCTAGACCTGCAAAGTTTCTTGATAGCAAAAATCGCACAAACATACACTCTCTTTGGACTATTCAGACATCTACCTCTGTCTCGTGGAATCACCAAGTAAGTAGCCTATTTTTTTTTGTCATTAACACACTCATAGTATGACAAACTAGACGATGAGGCCATGTCAAGGTGAGTCGGTGGTTTACTTGGATCATATTTCACTTGATTTAAGCTATTGACATAGTTTTGTTGTTGACTAGCTATAACTTACTAACGTTAGTTAGAAAGACGAAGCTGCTAGCAGCTGCGTGATTAACGTTAGCTCTCACTAGGCACGCTACCTTGGCTGTTAACTGATTTTACTGTTGAAATAGTGGCAGGCTAGGACTAAAGTGGACTTGGCTGGTTTCTGCTTGTCTAGATAGAAAGTGCTAGGACTTTGAAAGTTGTAAAAGGGTTTACAGTGTACGGCAAAATATGTATGGGGCATGTTTTTCATTGTCTCTACCCCACTTAAGGTACGGACTATTTATGTTTTTAGCCTCTGACATGATTGTTCTGATTACAGTGTTTGAGGGTTTCTTACTAGTATAGCTAGTCGACAACAAAACTGTCAATAGCTTAAATCAAGTGAAATATGATCCAAGTAAACCACCGACTCCTCTTGACATGGCCTCATCGTCTAGTTTGTCATACTGTGAGTGTGTTAATGACAAAAAAATAGGCTAACGTTACTTACTTGGTGATTCCACGAGATAGTGGTAGATGTCAGAATAGTCCATATTTGGCCACTGCGTGGGGTCATTAATCCAGTTTTCGACCATTTCAAAGGGACACCTCTGTAACTCCCTATCCAGTAGCTTCTTTAAAAACCGCTCACGGTCCTCGGCCGGCAAAGAGAGTGTATGTTTGTGCCATTTTTGCTATCAAGAAACTTTGCAGGTCTAGAGCGAGCGAGTTCTGTTCTCAGGGGAATCCGTTTGTCTTCCCCCAAAAAGGGGCGTTGCCCTTCGATGACGCAAAAGTAGCGTAGGCCTATTTTTCACATTTTTGGTCACAAAATATTTAGTCCGTTTTGATGATTTTGCAATATTTATAAAATATTAGAATATTAATAATGAAAAATGAGTAGGGCTACGCCAAAATGTGTAACATTTATGTAGCCTACAAAGGAATACAAAAGCCCCGACATAGAGTTTTGACGCAGCTTTAATCTCCCTTTTGTTTATTTCAATACTTAATTGACGACAGAACACGACGTTACATGCTAGTAGTTTATTTTGCATGATACAGGGCGCGCCGCATTTGCGCGTAATTGAAGAGTGCGCGCCGCGAGCAAACGGCTGACACAACAGTAAGTTAGTTTTTCTGAGTTCTCTTACGAGAGGTTCTCTCGTATTGCGTAGTTACTACGCTACGGGAAAGCCTTTCTTTCTCGAGATACTGAAGCCAAAAATTATCCTTAATTTTTATAATCTTGTCAACGCAGTGCGGCAGCCTGCAGACCTAGGGCAGGCTTACTAGCGTGCCCATTGGCTGCCCTGCGGCAACTGCAGCAGCCTACCGCTGAGCCCTTGGCGTGACGTCACGACCAATGAGCGCGCTTGGCGCGCTTAATGCGTCACAGCCCGCGAAAAGGGGTGTGGCTTAGCGTATAAAAGCGGGGCTCGGAGGCTGCTTCTCTGATTTCTGTCTTTTCAGCGAAGCTCTACGCATCGCTGCTCTCTGAGGAAGCCGCCGTCGAAACAAGCGACCAGCACGCCGAGGATCTCAGCCTGAGGACGCCGGCCGCCTTCGCCGCCTTCAGCTTTCCCTGCCTGCTTCGCTATCCGGCGAATATATCCTTTTACTGCTCTGTGTTGTATGTGTTTGTGTGTTCGCCCCGCGACACACTTTGCATCTAAAAGAGCGCGAGGCGTTGTTGCAAATGCCTCGCTCATCCTGTGGCTCGTGCAGAGCCGCGCTCAGCGACGGAGACCGCCACGTGATCTGCGCTCTCTGCCTGGGTTTCGACCACGCAGCCCGCGCCCTTCACGGGCGGCTGCGAACAGTGTGAGGACTTGCCGATGTCGACCCTGCGGGCTCGACTCGCCATGTTTCACGATCCTCCACCTTCTCCGGCTGCCTCTTCCGGGCCGCGTAAGAAAAAACGCCGCTCTCAAAGGCCTTCCGAGCCGGTGGTTATAGCTGAGCGCTCGCCGGAGCCCCTCCCGCGAGCCTCGCTCTCTCCTTCTCCCCCGCCCTTCACCGACGCGCAGCGGCCGGCCTCTGCCCGCACTGCCGTCGCCTCAGGGGATGAAGCAGACCAGCTGGTTACTCCCCTCTGTCAAGCCGCGCAAACGGCGCCGCTCACAAGGGATGTCAGAACGGACGGTCACGGGCTATAGCTTCCTTTACGTTACAAGGAAGCTACCCCCCCCCCCCCCCCCCCCGGATGACGCACGCCCTCTCCCCCTCTGTTCGAGCCGCGCAAGGCGCCGCTCACAAGGGATGTCAGAAGTAGACGGTCACGGGCTGGCTTCCTTTACGTTATAAGAAAGCTACCCCGCGCCTCGGTCGCGCGCGTCACTCTCCGGCCACCTCCGTTTCTCACACATTTCTCAGTCCCCTCCTAGCTCAGGCGACTAGAAATATCTATATTGCAGTAAACGAGCCTGTTGTTATACACGCACGCCTGCAAACAAACGATGTCACAGCACATAATGACATCTTCCCGCTCTCTCACCCTTTGTTCGAGCCGCGCAACTGCGCCGTTCTCAAGGGATATCAGAGCGGACGTCACGAGCACCGAAAGGAGGAAGAGAGAGTGATTTCGTCCCGCTTAGGCCGGACTTCCTCCAATCCTCGCATATTTCTCAGTCCCCTCTAAGTTCAGGCGGCTGGAAATACTAATACTGCAGTAAACGAGCCTGTTTTAATACACGCGCGCCTGCAAACAAACGCTCGGTCATATGCTCGCACTGACCGGAAGCTCATGTGTGCCCCTGTGGCTCAGTGGCAGAACATTAGGCTTCCGCACCAGAGATCCGTGTTCGAATCCGGCTCTGGCAGCAGAAAAACTTTTTTTCTGCTTGCTTCTCCGAGTTCGCGGCCAGCTTTCTTACATACAGAAAGCAAACCCGCATCTCACGGGATACATATTTCTCAGTCCCCTCTAAGTTCAGGCGGCTGGAAATACTAATACTGCAGTAAACGGGCCTGTCTTAATACACGCGCGCCTGCAAACAAACGCCGAAACGAAACACGACGCTCGGTCATATGCTCGCACTGACCGGAAGCTCATGTGTGCCCCTGTGGCTCAGTGGCAGAACATTAGGCTTCCGCACCAGAGACCCGTGTTCGAATCCGGCTCTGGCAGCAGAAAAACTTTTTTTCTGCTTGCTTCTCCGAGCTCGCGGCCAGCTTTCTTACATACAGAAAGCAAACCCGCATCTCACGGGATAAATATTTCTCAGTCCCCTCTAAGTTCAGGCGGCTGGAAATACTAATACTGCAGTAAACGGGCCTGTTTTAATACACGCGCGCCTGCAAACAAACGCCGAAACACGACGCTCGGTCATATGCTCGCACCAACTGGAAGCTCATGTGTGCCCCTGTGGCTCAGTGGCAGAATATTACGCTTCTGCACTGGAGAACCGTGTTCAAATCCGGCTCTGGCGGCAGAAAAATATTTTTTTCTGCTGGCTTCTCCGAGCTCGCGGCCAGCTTTCTTACATACAGAAAGCGAACCCGCATCTCACAGGATGGTGCTTGAGTATTTATGAGCGTCTAAACATATGAGCCATCAAAGCATTTGCTCTATAACGCCGATGGTGTTACAAGTGTAGAAAATGTGCCCACTCCCATGTGCTCACTGCTACACACAAAACACGGTCTCCCCGGTAACGCTCACAGAGCGCACTCTCATAAAGCGGACACATGCCGCTTGAGTACTAAGTGTAGTAAATGTGCCCACAACTCTGTGCTCACACCTAGCTGCTGCCCGCTCTATCACACAGTTACCCCGGGTTGCAGATCCTCTAAAGCTCACAAACATTCCGGCTCTGGCCGAAGGTGTCATAAGTGTAGAAAATGTGCCCACTCCCATGTGCTCACTGCTTCACACAAACATGGTCCCCATGGTAACGCGCATAGAGCGCTCTCTCATAAAGCGGACACAAGCCGCTCGAGTACTAAGTGTAGTAAATGTGCCCACAACTTTGTGCTCACACCTACCCGCTGCTCGCTCTGCCATTCAGTTACCTCGGGTCGCACACCCTCTAAGCTCCCAAACACTGGCCGTGTCATAAGTGTAAACTCTGCGCCCGCTCACGTGCACGCGCACTCACTTTTAGACATTACAATCCCCACGCCGCTTTCGCGCCAGGGGTGTTTGTCAGCAAATCGCGCTCCATCCTCTGGGACCGAGCTACCGAACGCTGTACAGCCGGCCAATACTGTTTACCAGCCCCCGTGTTCGAGCACCAGCGGCGCGCACGCCGCTCCATCCTCTCTGATACAGGTTCCCCAATCCCGCGCAGCGCGGCGATCTGAACCCAGAGACCATTCGACCCCTAGCTATGCATGCGGAAGCATGGGAAGCTATTCAGGGCGCGTCAGAATGGGTGCTGAGTACTATAAAACACGGCTATTCGCTTCAATTCGCTCGTCGCCCTCCGCGCTTTCTAGCACAGACGGAGACGAAAGTGAGTTCAGAAGCTGCGCACCTGCTTCAAGCTGAAATAGCGAAGCTGCTGCGCAAAAGGGCTATAGAACAGGTTCATCCTTCTCTGAGCGAGTCGAGCTTTTACAGCCGCTACTTCCTCGTACCCAAGAAGGACGGAGCGTTAAGACCTATTTTAGATCTGAGACATCTGAACAAAGCCCTCATGAGACGGCCGTTCAAAATGATCACAACCAGAAAAATCCTCGCGCAGATTCGCCCAGGAGACTGGTTTATCTCTCTCGATCTAAAAGACGCATATTTTCAGATCCAGATAACTCCCCGTCACAGGCCATTCTTGAGATTCGCCTTCAACGGTCGAGTATATCAGTACACAATCCTGCCCTTCGGCCTGTCTTTGGCACCCCGTACATTACGAAATGCATGGACACGGCTCTCGCTCCCCTGAGAAAACAGGGAATGCGAATACTGAATTATCTGGACGATTGGCTTATTCTAGCGCTGTCAGAGACGGAACTTGTGTCTCACAGAACAGCGCTTCTCAGCCATCTGGAGGATCTGGGTCTCTCGGTCACTGGACCAAGAGCTCGCTATCGCCCCGTCAGTCAATTTCCTTCTTGGAATAGAACTGGACTCAGTGGCTATGACGGCCAGACTGTCGGAGCAGCGCGCGCGCCGCATCCGCCTCCTCGCCGCATCCCTCCAAATAGGCAGCCGGGTTCCGCTGAGGACATTCCAGCGTATCCTGGGGCATATTGCCTCAGCTGCAGCAGCGCTCCAGCTGGGCTTACTGCGCATGCGCCCGCTTCAACGCTGGCTGAAAGCGCGCGTGCCCCACCGAGCCTGGGCGGCCGGCGGCTTGCGAGTCAAAGTGAATCAGAGCTGCATTTCAGCCCTGCAGCCCTGGCTGGCAGCCGAATGGTATCACACAGGAGTGACTATGGGAGTGATTTCACACCGGAAAGTTGTCTCGACAGACGCTTCCAACCTAGGTTGGGGAGCGCTCTTCGAAGGCAGACCGGTCTATGGCCGCTGGTCAGACCAGGAGAATCTCCTACACATAAACTGTCTAGAGATGCTCGCGGTCGAGAAAGCGCTCAAACACTTCCTCCCATTCCTCCACGGTCACCATGTTCTAGTCCGCACGGACAATACATCGGTAGTGGCCTATGTGAATCGCCAGGGCGGTGTCAGATCAAAGACGCTCTGCACCCTGGCGGAACGCCTCCTCGTGTGGGCTCAGCACTCTGCGCTCGCTGAGAGCCGCGCATGTGCCTGGCCACCTGAACGAGGGCCCCGACAGACTGTCCAGGGACAACGTTCCCCCTGGGGAGTGGTCTCTACACCCCCAAACAGTCCAGTCACTGTGGCGCCGTTTCGGCAAAGCGAAAGTCGACCTTTTTGCGTCAAAAGACAACGCTCATTGCCCAGAGTTCTTCTCGAAGAACGAGGACGCGCTGGCCCAGACCTGGCCCAGCGGCCCGCTGTATGCTTTTCCCCCGGTCTCTCTGCTGCCTCAGGTCATCAAGAGAATCAGGGAAGCGCGCCACACAGTGCTCCTCTTAGCCCCATACTGGGAGAACCAAGCTTGGTTCCCGGATCTAATACAGCTGGCAGACTCAGCCCCCTGGCCGATACCGGTGAAGAGAGACCTTCTCTCTCAAGCCCGCGGCTCGATATGGCATCCCCATCCAGAGCGCTGTCTCTGCATGCGTGGAGCCTCAACGATTACACGCTGATCTGCCAGACGGGGTCATGAACACGATCATACAATCTAGAGCCCCCTCTACGAGGCGGCTCTACATGTCGAAATGGTCAGTGTTTAACAGATGGTGCACTGCTAAGGGGCTCGATCCACAGACATGTGGGGTATCGCGAGTACTGTGTTTCCTTCAAGAGTTACTGGACGCGGGCAGGTCCCCCTCCACGCTCAAAGTCTATGTCACGGCCATTTCAGCGCTCTCTGTTCAGAGCTGGGCCGCGCATTAGGAAGGAACGAGTTCGTCATCCGCTTCCTTAGAGGAGCCAGGAGGATGAACCCCCCGCGACCCCCCTCGGTTCCTATGTGGGATCTTTCACCGGTCTTGGAGGCCCTGAAAGCGCATCCCTTCGAACCCTTGGAAACTGTGGATATGAAATACCTCACGCTCAAAACCGTTTTTCTGATAGCACTGTCTTCAGTCAAACGAGTGGTGGAACAGCTCTTTGTTTCGTTTGGCGGGCGCACCAAGGGTCTCGCCGCCTCGAAACACAGCCTGTCCAGATGGATAGTGGACGCTATTGCTGCTGCTTATGCGTCTAAAGACCTGCAGTGCCCATTGGGCATTCAAGCTCACTCCACCAGAGGCATGGCCTCGTCGTGGGCGTGGTCCAGCGGGATTCCCATTCATGACATTTGTGCAGCGGCAGGCTGGGCCTCCCCCTCCACATTTGTTAGGTTTTACAACCTGGATGTTCCCGCCTTGCAGGCGAAAGTGTTATCAGTCTAAGTCTCGCGTATGCCAGCCCACTATCTGTGCGCGGGCTACGTTGTGTGATTTAGCTCTACTGGTTGAGCTGCACTATACAGGGAATTGTCAGTTCGGACCGGCCGTGCCGCTCCTAACCCCCTAGTGTGTGCTTATGTACGGCGCTAGCCCTCTGTGGGCCGCCCGGCTCTCTGCTATCACGTTCCCCGGGCTCTCCCTGGGACTCATTCAGTGGATGCTGGGCACGCACGGCGTTGACAAGGGTGTTCCCGTAGCGTAGTAACTACGCAATACGAGAGAACCTCTCGTAAGAGAACGTTTCGGTTACTAACGTAACCTCTGTTCTCTCTAGAAGAGGGAACGAGTATTGCGTAGCCCGCCGTGCTCGCGCCACGAGCTCATTCGCTTCATGCGACAGAAACCAGAGAAGCAGCCTCCGAGCCCCGCTTTTATACGCTAAGCCACACCCCTTTTCGCGGGCTGTGACGCATTAAGCGCGCCAAGCGCGCTCATTGGTCGTGACGTCACGCCAAGGGCTCAGCGGTAGGCTGCTGCAGTTGCCGCAGGGCAGCCAATGGGCACGCTAGTAAGCCTGCCCTAGGTCTGCAGGCTGCCGCACTGCGTTGACAAGATTATAAAAATTAAGGATAATTTTTGGCTTCAGTATCTCGAGAAAGAAAGGCTTTCCCGTAGCGTAGTAACTACGCAATACTCGTTCCCTCTTCTAGAGAGAACAGAGGTTACGTTAGTAACCGAAACGTTTTACTGACATATAGCCTGACAACATCTGGTCTGACAGAAGACTGTGCGGCGGTGCTGACTGCGTTATTTTTTTAATTGCTGTGAGATTGTTTACTGTTGCGCGCAAATCCTGGAGATGAACTTGGATAGCTAAATTGCTCACGTGGTGCGTCTCTGTGTGAGAGTAACCATAGTAACTTTGATCTGCTTGAACACATTTTAATCGTCTTTAATACATGATTGATTCCGAAGGATAGATTAAAAGACCCTGTCAATTTTTTTTAAATAAATACAAAATGATTAAAAAATAATAATAATGATCAATAAATTCAATTTTTTGAGATCTGGGGCTATAAAAAAAACATCCGGGGCTGAAGCCCCGAATGCCCATGTATAACGACGCGCCTGCCAGTGAGTGATCTTCATCTCCATTTCACAGGCTACCACAACAGCGCAGTCTGTAACTGTCAAATCCCGCGGACCCGCGCTCGTGATGATGAATTCAAATTCAAAAATTGCACCCTCAAGAAGCGTTACGACATGTTTTACGGCAGTGATATCAAACGCTCATTGGCTCTCGCCTGTACGTCTATGTTCGTCACAGATTGCGACATGCCGTATTTCAGTCGGTAAACTACATTTGAAATGTAGAAGCACGCGCGCCTTCACACTGAGCGAAGCCGGATTAACTTTTTCATGGATTAATCATTTAAATTCTGCTCTGTAAATTACCTCATTCAAACTATTATATACTGAAAGAGAGGACTGTGACTGCAACACATCGTCATGTGAACGACTTTTGGTACCGGTTTTGACATTTTCGCAATAAATAAATTATTGTGATTACACGTAGGCTATGTTGTTTTTCTTCATAATTGTAGCCTATGTAGTTTTCTATCTTTGAAAATTACGTATTAATACTACGTATTAACAATGAGACCAGGCTGGAATGTTTTAGTTAAGTTGCAGAACACATGGTAAAAGTTTGCGATTTCAAAAATGTTTAAGCAGTAACGTTAGCAAAGGATGTGGTAAGAGTCTGGTAATGCCATGGAAATAAACAAGGCTTCCTTTTACAGTACAGTTGCAATTTACTTACTGAGTAAATTGTCATGTTTTCCTTGGTAACGTTGCAGGATATACGAGGTAAAATAAAAATAAAAATGTGACTATGGAAAGGGGAATGATATGGTACAATTCCGGTAATACCATGGAAATAAAGAAGGCTTAATTTTACAGTACAGTTGCACTTTACTTACAGAGTAAATTGTCATGTTTTCCTTGGTAACGTTGCAGGACATACTAGGTAAAAAATTGTGACTATATGGAAAAGGGAATGATCGATTCTTAGACTATGGGCACTTTTATGTACTTTGGTCATATTTTTAAAAATACATACAATTTTGGACAAAATCCTCTTTCTTTTTCAAACTAACAATAAAACCTCCTTAAAAACTTTTTACTACCTTTCTATTATGATTTTTTCATACTTTTCAACCTCCTTATAGGTGTCAAAATCACTGTTTTATCCTTGTCGCACACCCAGACTTTTTAACTTCAACAATGAAAATACAGTTTAAAAGTATGACTTATCTGGTAACTATTAATATACCTAAATTAAGCACTAGTAAAATAATTAAAATACATTATAGTATTTAATGTGAGACCACCATCAATATTACTTTTTATACAAAATATAGCTGTCGCACAGTATTGGTGTCATTTCCACCACAACACTGTAATGTCCCTTTAAAAAGTTTGTGTGAAAGATCGTTTAGGTGGTTTCTATGGAAATGTTCAGAGACATCAGAGCACATGTTGGACATGGAGGCAATTTTAAATTTTCATCAAGAACAAAATAAGAAAAATCAAGGTAAATATTGCTTGATCAGTTAATATATTTATTCTACGTCATTTCCAAACATGCTGTACCTTCAAGGGTGTTTTTAAAAAGTTAAAAATTTTAAGTTAAATAAGAGTATTTTACATACATGAAATGCTAAGTATTAATTCAAAGCTAATCAGTGAATCTATCTTCCATTTTTTCACAAAAAAACTACAGAAATGTCATTTCCACCACAGTCATTTCCACCACACTGCCCTTTGTGGTGGAAATGACAGCATGTGGTGGAAACATGCTGTACCTTCAAGGGTGTTTTTAAAAAGTAAAAAATTTTAAGTTAAATAAGAGTATTTTGCATGCATGAAATGCTGAGTATTAATTAAAAGATGATCAGTGAAGCTATCTTCCATTTTTTCACAAAAAACTACAGAAATGTCATTTCCACCACACTGCCCTCTGTGGTGGAAATGACAGCATGTGGTGGAAATGACATTTATGATTACAAAATACAATTGATATGGATTGCAAGAGTAGATTGACTTTGTGAATTGAGTTTACTGAGTGTGATGAGTTTAAGAGTTTTTCAAATAAATATTTCTCTAAATATTACTGTTTCTCTACATTCACGTTAATTCATTGTCATTTCCACCACCACCGTCATTTCCATCACCACACACATTTTTTAAAAACATTTAAAAAGTTCTCATCACACATTAAAAATGTATCCACAATTTACAAGATCATGCTCTACTTAATATAAAAATTCAAGTCATTTATTTTCTAAGCTCTTGCCCAAACCAATATTAAATTTCAGAGTGTGACAGGTGTACAGTTCACCATTTGGTCCTTAGGGCAGTCAATTTATCTCATTGACAAATGTATAATTATTGTACATTGTGGAAAAACTGATAAAACTAGTTACAAAAATTATCTTAGACAATTCTTGAGTGGCATAAGTTATTCTGTTTTTAAATAACAGCTGTATATAGAGATGTGGTGGAAATGACATTTGTTCATTGCAGGTCGGAAAAAATGTAAAATATTAACAATTTCTCTTGTAATCTAAGTTTGTCCTCTTACAGACCTTAAAACTAGACAAATTATTTAAACTTATGAGACTGTGTTATGTGACTTTTGAACAAGTTTTTTTTATTCAACTTCACAAGCCTAAAAGTGCCCCTAGTTGAAGAAACGCCCTTATATGGTACAATTCCGGTAATACCATGGAAATAAACAAGGCTTCATTTTACAGTACAGTTGCACTTTACTTACTGAGTAAATTGTAAAAACATCTGCAAGAACATACCCAGTATTTAAGATGTGCCATGACATTAGAGAAAACTGTTCCTGCGGGGTAGTTACCAGGTAAGTGTAAGGTAAATTATTTGATAAACGGGTGTAGCAATGAACAACAACTATGTAAGACAAGGTAATTTATTGGAAACTACGTCTTAATTTCAAGATAGTAATAAATAAACATGGACTGTTACCAACATAACCCTAGGATAACTACAAACCTAACTTGAATTGATGGGTAATACTGGAGGTGTTTCTAAAAATAGTCTGCCTACATTCTGAGGAAGTACACAATTAAATCGGAGTTATTACCAACCTAAACAGGTTTTCCCTGGTAGTTTCTCTGTAATTGCATACTAATCACCTTAAGTAATTACACACTAAAATACTATAATTTACCATATGCTTACCAGGTAAATACTTAGTAGTTTCTCTGCATTTACATACTTGTTACCTGTGGTAATTACCAATAACCAACTAAAACTTACCATATATTTACCAGGTAAATACCTAGTAATTAGTTTGTAGTTTCTCTGCATTTACATACTTGTTACCTGTGGTAATTACCAATAACCAACTATAACTTACCATATATTTACCAGGTAAATACCTAGTAATTAGGGGACTGTAAAAGGAAGGGTTATCTAATATGGTAGTTGATCTAATGTTGACGGTGCTAATCTCATACAGCCAACAAACTAACACATAGAATAACATTATAACTTTCAACACACTCAAATGCAGTTTAATATGATAGTGTAGAACAAGTGAAACAGCGCTGCGTTACCTCACAATTTTAATTCATTAAATAAACTTACTTGTATGAGTAACTAATTCAGCACTTGCAGGTAGTTGGGTAGAATGAAATGTCCTCATTCCTATATATCCCCCGGGACTCGTGTGTGGCGCTATCTGTCTCTCATTAGCAATTGCGCCCTGCTTCATACCACAGTCATGTTAAAAAACATGAATGTATTCACTCATCCATAAACATTATTTCCCCATAAACATAGATCAATCAGTATGACGACAAGTTCCATGATTCCACGCTTGTTCACTTCGTCATCAATCTACACCTTTGTTATTGTTGACAATGAACCCCTGACTCCTGCAAGTATTTACAGTACCTATTTAAAACTGCCTTTTAACTATAGGGATTATCTATTCTTGTACGTAGCCGACTGCAAAGAAGATGCAGCTCTCATGTGGTGTTTAATTTCCATAGAACTAAAGCCTAAAACCTGAAATTACAACCCTATTCCAGTGCTGCTCTGTAATCACTGATATTTCCTTGAGGAAATGCAATTCTAGTTAATTATAGGCTGAATCAAGAGTCCAATTCAAACACATTAATTAATAGCATTAGTTCCAGACTACTAAACTGCTAGTAGTCTAGCATCTCTGTTTAGTTCCTCAGTGCGCATCATAATTATAGGGGTTCTTTTTCTTTTCAAATTGCTTGTAAAAAGTTTCAGTTGTATAAAGGCCAGAATGTAGACTATAAAAACACAACTATACTGTATAGACATTGTAACTATTGTAGGGCTCTTTATTTATAATTATAAAACAGGTAAAACAGAGCTGGACCATTTTATTCAGCCAAACCTTGAGCCCATAGGCAATGCAAGTCATTGTTATGGACCTGAGAGGTTATACACTCTTCTGAAAGTAGAAAGAGTAGCTGTGTCCCAATGTGAAGGCTGCATCCTTCAAAGGCCGCGGACTTCAAATGATGCAGCCTATGCGTCCTCCGAAGGACGCACCATGTAGCCTTCGTAGGATTTCCTAATTGCGCAGCCAGGTGTTCCCGATTACCGCTCCAGGCGCCAAGCAACGGTGCGAGAGTATGCTGCCATCCTGATAATTCATTTGATATAAATGAGTAAACCGCTATGGAGCCAGAATTGGCTATTGTCATTTTTGTTTTATATTTTACTGGAGGACATGGTAAGGATGTTTCAGGTCATGTACTTTCGGCTTAGCCGAAGATTCAAATGTTCATTTATATCTTACCTTGATGCGATTTTGTAGGCTAGTGTATTCTTTTTATTATGCACAAAAATGGACCATGGTAAATATATTTACACAGGTTTTCAACCCTATTTGAATATAAAACCCAGTTGAATATAAAAAGTCCAGTGCGAATGTTACTCCCGCTCGTCATCGTCAGCTGTCAGTCACTGTTGCTAGGCGACAAGAACAATCGTCCGTAGGCTAGACCGGTCCGAGCGAGCGCATCAGATGCATCCTTTGAAATGGGATGGAGCTGTAGTTAGCAACAATTTGTTAATATTGTGACAATAGGCCTACATTTTGTTACTTTAATTTTCAAAATAACCAGTGGTATGTAAGGAACTACATACTTCGTTAATACTCTAAGTAATTTTCCCACACAGGACAGCAACACTACAAAATTTTTATTTTACAATATGATGCATTGTTTTACATTAAACTATACACAAAAGTATATAGTTTAAATGTATCAACCTTGAAAATATTCAGAAGTAAAATGCAACATATGCAGTAATATAAATGCAAAACATCATAAAAACCCTGACAAGGTCCTGCAGAATTCCTTTACTTTTACTCTTGATACCTTAAGTACATTAGAGTATGCAAGATAATTTTGCTTAACTAAAGTTTGAAATATATGACTAGTAGTTTTTCCCCAATGCAGTATTAGTGTTTATTAAAAGTACTTTAGTGTAATAAAGTATCTCAATATTTATTCCATGAGTTAGCCCTGCAAACCTGTTGGTAGATAACTTAGTGGATAGTGAAAATATGCAGTCAGACACTCTGGAGACCATCCCAGATGATGTCCCACCAGCAGGAGGCCTTACCAGGGTCCAGCAGCACACCAGGGTCTCCCACTCAGCTGAATAAAAGTCTACATTTTTTCTTATTTTATGTACTGTAAATTTAAATGTTAATGTTGATTTTGATATTTAACGTGTAAATAGTTGGGGGGAAAAAAGGTACTGAATAATTTGTTTCATGTAGAAATTATGACTGTCATTACAAAAATAAACAATGTCCAGAGCAATGAATTCTCTTTTATTTACACATTTAAAGTTGCATAAAAATAAATAAATGTACAGATTTTTTTTCCTTTTAAAAAATATAAGTGAAAAAAAGTTAAACAAGAATATATATATATATTTCTCAATAATTCTGTCATGATTCTGCCCTCGTGTCCTTGATTTTCTTTAGTCTTGAGGCAGGATCATGACAGACCCGTGTTTTGTGTGCAAGCACATGGCCTTGTATTTGGGCCATGTGCTTGTGTTGTCTCGTTCCTTAACCCCGCCCCCTTGTTATCCTCGTTTTGTCATTATTGCTTTACCTGTGTCACCTGTTATGTTATCATTAGTCTCCCTTTTTAATCCCCTTGTGTTTGCTGTCCTGTGCTGGTTCATTGTGTGTATCAATCCGTGAGTAACCTGTTAAGGGAGATTAATGAAGATACGCTGATTGTGGGTAAAACCAAATTTATTGCTTTCATCTGTAAGACTGTCAATGTGGCAATACAGCAAAAGAAAAAAAAGTGATAGAATCAAGACAATAGTAGAGGCAGCCATAGAGATACTGGGGATCACTGAAGTTACAGCTGAAATGATTCATGAGATGTTGAACCCGAATAATTATGATGGAGTGTCTCAAGGTGATTAACCTCATTATGGTATTTCATATCCTCCACTGGAACGCCAGAAGTTTAGTTGCAAATGGTCAAGAGTTCAAGAAGGTTGTAGCTGATCTGGAAGTTAGACCTGACGTTATGTGTATACAAGAAACTTGGTTAAGACCTCATTTGGACTTTGTCCTACCAGGATACAGCTCGGTTAGATGTGACAGAATTGGAAAACAAGGTGGAGGATGTGTAACATTTATTAAGGATACTTTAGCATATAGAAGGGTAACTGTCCCAGATGAGTATGAATGTATAGTAATAGAAATGTGTAGTCCCAGAGGAAATATCAAAGTAGTCAATTTTTATATCCGTGTAAGAAATTATCAAAGCAAACATTCCATGAAATATCAGAAAGTGTTGATAGAAGAGAAATATGGTGTGGAGACTTTAATGCTCACAATACTCTGTGGGGAAGTGATCATACAGACACAAATGGAGAAGTAGTGGAAGAACTAATTGAGGAGAGATTACTTGCTTGCCTTAATGATGGAAGAGGTACCAGGGTTAATGTTACAAGAAATTTAGTTTCTTGTATAGATCTAACTTTAGTCTCTGTAAATATGAGTAATTTATGTGAATGGAATGTTAAGAATGATAACAACATAGGGAGTGATCACTTTCCAATTTTGTGTTCCATGAACTTTGATATGTATATGTTCAGGAGGGTTATGTAATAGAGAGATTGTGTTTTCCTAAAGCTAACTGGGAAAAATTCAGAGAACTTTGTATTGAGTATTCATAAAGAATATCGATGGAGGGTGATGTAAATAGTTGCGCAGTAGCAGTGACTTCCATGATTATTAATGCTGCAACAGCCTGTATCCCTATGAGTACAGTGAATGAGAAAAAGAAAATAGTTCCATGGTGGAACAATGAATGTAAAAATGCTATAAAAGACAGAAATCATGTATTCAGATTTCTAAGAAAGAACACCTGGCAATTACAAATAAGGAGAAAGCTGAGCTACTAGGTAAGAAGTTTGCAAGTGTACATAGTGGGAGTCAGTTAGATGAAATACATAAACAACGGAAAAAGGATATTTTAAGAACAAATAGTGAGGTAACTAAGAAAAAAGATAGTGATGATTCGGCACTTGACATGGACTTGTCATTACATGAGTTAAAAATGGTCTTAGAGGGAAGTGGATATACGGCTCCAGGGCAAGATCAACTATGCTATGCTATGTTTAGACAATTACCAAAAGAAGTATTGTAAATTATACTAAAACTGTTTAATAAGATATGGAGAGAAGGTGTAATGCCTGATAGTTGGAAAAGTGCATTGATACTACCTTTTGGTAAGCCAGGTAAAGACACAACTAATGCAGGAAACTACAGACCTATAGCCTTAACATCACACCTATGTAAATGGATGGAAAAGATAATTGTTTGTAGATTTGTCATATTATTTAGAGCAAAGAGGATTGCTAAATAAATACCAAAGTGGATTTCGTAAAGGAAGATCAACGGTAGACGCTTTGGTTAAAGTTAGCAATGAGGCAGAAAAGGCGACTGGTATGAAAGAGATCATGGCTATAGTATATTTTGATATTGAAAAAGCTTATGATTCAATGTGGAGAGAAGGATTATTGATTGAAATGCATGAAATGGGTATTGGCGGAAGGCTATACAACTGGGTGTTAGATTTCCTGTCTAATCGAACTTTCCGTGTAAAGGTTGGGGATGCTGTGTCGGAGTACTTTGATATTGTAAATGGTATTCCTCAAGGGAGTGCTATAAGTCCTATTCTGTTTAATATCATGATAAATGATATTTTTATAAATGTTTGTAGAGATATTGGGTCATCACTTTATGCAGATGATGGGGCTATATGGAAAAGAGGGAAAAACATTAAACATGTGACTAATAGCATACAGAATGCTATATTAAAAGTTGAAAGATGGTCATATGATTGGGGATTTAAGATGTCAGTTGCAAAGTCATGTTATATGTTATTTACCAGAAAGAGAAGGATTAATAACATACAGTTTAAATTGTATGGACAAAATATGGAAAGAGTGAAAGCGTTCAAGTATTTAGGATTGTGGTTTGATGAGAAATGTATATGGAAGAATCATATTAAACAGGTTGAAACACAATGTAAAAAGGTACTAAATCTCATGAGGTCAGTTTCTGGTTATCAATGGGGAGCTGATAAACAATCACTACTAGATATTTATAGGGCCTTAATACGATCGTGTATTGATTATGGGTGTATGTTATATGGAGCAGCAGCCAAGACAGAATACAGTTTAGAGCTCTAAGACTCAGTATAGGTGCAGTGAAAACAACCCCTACTAATGCACTGCTGGTAGAAGCTGATGAATTGCCATTATATTTAAGACGATCTAAGCTGTCTTTAGCATATTGGATCAAGTTACAAGGATCTGGGGTCTCATTTATAAAACTGTGCGTAGGAACCTTACTAAAAGTGTACGTGCGCCCGAAAGCCAAAAATGGCGTACGCAAAAAAATATTCAGATTTATAAAACCGTTCGTACGCCAGAACCTGTGCAGAATTCACTTTATAAATCCCAGTCAGCGGAAGATTGTGCGCACATGCGTCTCCTCCCCGAATTAACCATATATGGAGCTTACAACGCCTAGTTTTACTATGCAGATCATCATTTGCATATGATTATTCATCCACGTGATAACGTTTAACGGTACAAGACACATTCCATTAATAAAAATCAAGTAGTTGCCTATCCTTGCCTTGTTTTTGAATACATAAATCAAATAGTGTAAAATACATTTCAGAGAAAGTTTTTCTCAATCTTTTCCACTGGCCGAATTGTATTTTTAATTGATTTATATTTTTAATGGAAACAGATAGGCCTTGGGCATTATTTGCACGAAACTATTTTCTCAGACAATCTGGTATTATCATGATAAGCAATTATCTCTGTGGTTAAAACATTAAAACACAGCATGCCAGAGGAAAAATGTTCAAAAACATCGCATCCACAACAAATATTTCTATTGACTGAATTTGAATATAAAAATGTTGTAACTTCTCAGTAATGATTTCATGTTTAAGTGCTTAACTCCATTAATTTGAATGGCATATTTAATCTAAATGTTTATATCAGAAGTAAAACATAGTTTAAATCATTATTTTATTTATTTAAACTGTTATTTGCGTCAGTTTCACTAAACGGCCCAACGCGCTCGCTGGCGCGGACATTTAAGAAGGGATGGATATTTGCTTCAAGTGACAGGCTTGGTGAGTGAAATTATATTTGTATTATATATTTGTATTATCTTTCTGTATATGTTTAATTTTCTTTAGATTTTCTGTCTAAAAGTGACCAAAAAGACACTTAACTCCAGCTCACCATCGGTGTCACCAGAATGTGCGTACGCACGGCTCAAAGTTTGCTTAAAGGTGCGCACATTCTCCCGTCAAGTTTGTTTTTTATAGATCACAACCTTTGCGTGGGAACTGGCGTACGTACGTTTCCAGCCCCGTTTTGTGCGTACGCACGCTTTATAAATGAGACCCCTGGAGAGGAACAACCTGCAACAAATGTTCTGTGTGATTGTTGGGAATATACACAACAACTGAAAGGTAAAGGATTTGGTTGGAATATTAATACAGTAGCAGAAGAATATGGATTAAATAGAATAGAATATGGACCAACTACTGTATGGGGTAATGTTCCTCCGTGGATATTTCCTGTGCCCAATGTGGACCTGAAACTTCTAGAGAAGAAGAAAGAATGGAATGAAAGTAATGTGAATAATATAGGATATTTGGTTCGAGATTATGTGAAGAGGTATTATTATAATTATATGCTAATATTTACTGACCGATCAAAAGATCCAGGGACTGAAAATGTAGGATCAGGAGTATACATACCTGAGTTTGATTTAGGTATTTGTAAAAGAATTAATGATAAATTATCTGTATATACAGCAGAAATGGTTGCTATTATTTTAGGTTTACAGTTGAGAGTCAAATGAGAGTTGTCATTTGTTCAGACTCCACTGCTGCCCTGTTTAGTTTGAATTCCAAAAAGACCTTAAGAGATGATTGATTGATTGAAATATATACAATAATGCTGAGAATACAAAGAACTGGAGGTGATGTACAATTTGTTTGGGTCCCGGCTCATGTTGGTGTTGAGGGAAATGAAAAAGCAGATGAGATTGCAAAGACAGCATTAAAATTAAAAGATGATGAAATAATGAAAGTTCCCTTTGGAAAAGGAGAGGCTAAATCATTAATTAGAAAAGCAGTGAGTGACGAATGGCAGAAGAAGTGGGACACAGACACTAAAGGGAGACACTATTACAGCATTCAGAAATCTATTAAGGTGAAGGGTTTCAAAGGGAAATGTAGACGAGATGAAGTGATTTTTTTCAAGATTAAGGTTTGGACATACTGGGTTAAAATCAACGCTGTATTTAATGGCAAAATGTGTGTCTGATAAATGTGAGGTATGTAATGTTCCTGAAAATGTTGAGCATGTCAACATGAAGTGTAGTAAATATGATTTTGAGAGGAACATCTTACGTGATAAGATATGTGAATTATAGGACAGGGATGGAATTTAGAAGGGATACTGGGGATGAGTGAGGAAACATGGGAGTGTTGTAAAGCTCTCTTTAACTTTCTTAAATCTACAGGATTAGACCATAACATATAGGGTTGATTGTTTTTTTGTTTTGTTTTTTTTGTTTTTTTAAATGGGTGCACTGAATTTGTAACCTGAAGTACTAAAACCTTGAATTACACACTCCGGTACAGTAGGTGGCGGTATGCACCTGAAAAAGTTGGTTGCGTCCTCTCCTGTGCTCTCCTCACCTCTGCAGTCCCATGTCTTCTCTAATCAAGTCAAAAAACTCGTCCTCTGTCTCGCCTTTTTCGTGGTGCTGGTGCTGGTGCTGGTGGTGCAATGCCTCTGTCCCAACACCTCATCCATGAGGACAAACCAGGGCTGGGCAAGTTTCAGCAGTGGGTTTCCCACTCACACCCTCACATGTCCCATGACACGTGCAATCCTAAGGCAGAGCAAATTAACCATGGCTTGTTAACAAACAGCAGCACAATACATTTCAGCAAAGATGTGTGTATTAATTTTATATATATATTATTATATTATTATTTTGTGCCTGTATGGGAGTTACGTTCCCCAGATCAATTTTTTTTCCTGAATTATTCTAAAAAAGCAGAAATGGGTACTTAACACAGGGGTGCAATCTTAAGTGCATTGTTAACATTGCAAAATATTACGTATCAAGACATGCAAAATATACTTAATATTTCTGTATACTCAAATTTGGTTGAAAACACAGCACTACAAAAACACATAAAAGTGAAACCCCATTGCCTTATCTAATGCTTTTCTTATTGTTGTGGGCTTTATAGGGTGAGTGATATTTCTTATAATACACAGAGATAGACTAGTGCAAATATTACAAATAGGTCATTAAACTAATAACGTTATTACCACAAGCTTTTGCCTCAAACTACCTGACAAATGAAGCCACGCAATGGTGACGAAGGAGTTAAGATGAAGTTTATAATAAACTTTAACTCTGGTTTCGCTAGCTATTTGAGTAAATGAAATCATAATACTTACATTTAAATGTGAATTTGCTGTCCACCACCGATCTCTAGTCTCGGCCGCCTTTAAAAATAAATAAATAAATGCTGTCGTCACCGGCGCACAATGACTTATGGGGTAGGATAGGGTAGAATAGGCCGCTAAGTGTCCATTTATGTATCCTTCCTTTCACGGGGAAACGAAGGGCGCATTTGGCGTCGCTTTTGAATCAGGGTAGCCTTCGTCGCGCCGTGATGACGCAACCCTCCTTCGAATACGGCCTTCCAAGGATGCAGAATTGAATTGGGACAGCCTTCATCGCGCCGCAGTGACGCAATCGGCCTTCAAATGCGACCTTCCAAGGATGCAGCCTTTGAATTGGGACGTCCTTCGGCGCGCCGCTGTGACGCAATCGGCCTTCAAATACGGCCTTCGGAGGATGCAGCCTTCACATTGGGACACAGCTCATATGTGCTGTACTGCATGAGGCACACAGCTGTGTGTCGTTTCTATTAGTCACTGTGCTTTAAGACCCATGTAGAATCAGTCATCTTGGGCATGTAAAGAAGTAAATACCATCAGTGATTTCACCAGGAATAGCTATGTCCTCTTGAACATGTCTTAAGAATGGTTCAGAGGTCTATTCTATGGATGATTCAATCCTTTCTTGTGTAACAATAGTTACAATGTTTGTTTTATTGTTGTCCTCCCTGATATCCCATTTTAGCCTATGCTTTTTATCCATATAATCTAGTACAATGAGTCAAGTCAAGTAACCTTCATTTATATAGTGCTTTTAACAATATAGATTGTTTCAAAGCAGCTTTACTGTGATAATAGGAAATTAAAGTAACATAGATTGTTTTGGCTTTACAGCAGCTCTAGAATAAAGTTATTGTCCAGCTAAAGTTTTGATTGATTCACTTCCGTTGCAACGATCATTAGTTATTAACTGAGGAGCCACTAACACGACGCCGTTCTAATAGAAAACCCTTAAGTTTTCTCTGCGCAAACTTTAAAAATGCGAACCTGTGAGAATGCTGATGGCGTACACATGCGTATTACATGTTTAGTCCATAGGTATGCACGTTTGAATATATGTGCGCAGGCCTGTAGTCCTTCTCTACAAACCAACCCTCAACAAACTACTTGTCTGGCCTTAATTTATAAAACAGAATTTTTATCACTTCCGCATAGCCACAGAGGTAAAGGGAAGGGAAGGAGGCCTTCACAGGGGAGAGTCTAGTTGACACTTCAGGACTGCGTTGTCGTCGTGTCCAGGCGCAGGTCCTTCATCAGATCTGGATACAGCCTTGACCCGGCGGACTGCAGTAAACCTTGGGATAAACAGAGACTAATATTAGCATAAATGCCATTTTTCTTATGATGTAACAAGTACATCAGGATTTATGGGAAGTGTTCCCGGTTCCGGCTGACCTAATCTATGCAGCCTAACACTGAATTATAGGAGTCTATAATGTGTTATGTGTATGCTAGGTCAAGGAGATGTTTTTAGTCTAGAATTGAACTAACAGAGTAGCTGTGTCCCAAAGTGAAGGCTGCGTCCTTCGAAGGCCGTATTTGAAGGCCGGATGGCCGTATTTGAAGGCCGATTGCGTCACCGCGGCGAGACAAAACGTCACAGCGGCGCGACGAAGGACGTCCCAATTCAAAGGCTGCATCCTTGGAAGGTCGCATTTGAAGGCCGATTGCGTCACCGCGGCTCGATGAAGGCTGTCCCAATTCCTGCGAAGGCCGTATTCGAAGGACGTTTGCGTCATCGCGCCGCTACGAAGGCTACCCTGATTCAAAAGCGACGCCAAATGCGCCCTTCGTTTCCCCGTGAAAAGAAGGATACATAAATGGACACTTAGCGGCCTATTCTACCCCATAAGTCATTGCGCGCCGTTGACGACAGGCCGGCGGCCGAGACTAGAGATCGGTGGTGGACAGCAAATTCACATTTAAATGTAAGTATTATGTTTTAATTTACTCAAATAGCTAGCGAAACCACAGTTAAAGTTTATTATAAACTTCATCTTAACTCCTTCGTCATCATTGCATGGCTTCATTTGTCAGGTAGTTTTAGGCAAAACTTGTGGTAATAAAGTTAACGACCTATTTGTAATATTTGCACTAGTCTATCTCACTTGTGTATTATAAGAAATATCACTCACCCTATAAAGCCTAAAACAACCAACCCCCAAATTTGGTTTTTACTGTTGGTCTAAATTGGTATTGATGTGTCATAATTTGCAGTGTTAACAATGCACTTAAGATTGCACCCCTGTGTTAAGTACACTTTTCTGCTTTTTTAGAACAGTTCAGTGAAAAATGGGTCTGGGGAATCTAACTCCCATACAGGCACAAAATAATATATTATTTTGTGCCTGTATGGGAGTTACATTCCCCAGACCCATTTTTATATGGGTATATAGTTTTATATATATATATAAGAAAATTAATACACACATCTTTGCTGAAATGTATTGTGCTGTTGTATTGTGCTGTTGTTGTTAACAAGCCGTGGTTAATTTGCTCTGCCTTAGATTGCACGTGTCCTGGGACAGGAGAGGGTGTGAGTGGGAAACCCACTGCTGAAACTTGGCCCTGGTTTGTCCTCATGGATGAGGTGTTGGGACAGAGGCATTGCACCAACCCCGCTGTCCTCATGGCCTCAATCCCTGAGGACACACCAGGGCCGAGTTCAGCAGTGTGTGACAAGAAGAGGAGGAGCCAGGGGCAGCACCCGCACCAGCACCAGCACCCGCACCAGCAGCATCAGCACCAGCACCACGAAGAAGGCGAGACAGAGAGGACGAGTTTTTGGACTTGATTAGAGAAGACATGGGACTGCAGAGGCGAGGAGAGCACTGGAGAGTAGGGAGAGGATGGACAGGCTGTTTTCTCTTCTTGAAAGTATGATTGAGAAATATATATATATATTCTTGTTTAACTTTTTTTTCACCTATATTTTTTAAAAGGAAAAAAAAATCTGTACATTTATTTTTATGCAACTTTAAATGTGTAAATAAAAGAGAATTCATTGCTCTGGACATTGTTTATTTTTGTAATGATAGTCATAATTTCTACATGAAACAAATTCTTCTATACCTTTTTTCCCCCCAACTATTTACAACATACGTTAAACATATCAAATTCAACATAAACATTTAAATTTACAGTACATAAAATAAGAAAAATGATTTAGACTTTTATTCAGCTGAGTGGGAGACCCTGGTGTGCTGCTGGACCGGGATGGGCTCCACAATAGAGACCCTGGTAAGTCTTCTGCTGGTGGGACATCATCTGGGACGGTCTCCAGAGTGTTTGACTGCATATTTACACTATCCACTAAGTTGTCTACCAACAGGTTTGCAGGGCTGACTCATGGAATAAATATTGAGATACTTTATTACACTAAAGTACTTTTAACCACTAATACCAAATTGGCGAAAAACTACTAGTCATATATTTTAAACCTTAGTTAAGCATTTTTTTTCATTATCTTGCATACTCTAATGTACTTAAGGCATCAAGAGTAAAAGTAAAGGAATTCTGCATTTCTATTACTGCATGTTGCATTTTACTTAATAATATTTTCAAGGTTGATACATTTAAACTATATACTTTTGTGTAGTTTAATGTAAAACAATGCATAATATTGCAAAATAACAGTTTTATAGTGTTGCTGTCCTGTGTGGGAACTGGGAAAATTACTTCGAGTATTAACGAAGTATGTAGTTCCTTACCACCACTGGTTATTTTGAAAATTAAAGTAACAAAATGTAGGCCTATTGTCACAATATTAACAAATTGTTGCTAACTACAGCTCCGTCCCATTTCAAAGGGCGCATCTGAAGCGCTCGGACCGGTCTAGCCTACGGAGGACTGTTCTTGTCGCCTAGCAACAGTGACTGACAGCTGCCGATGAAGAGCGGGAGTAACATCCGCACTCGACTGTTTATATTCAAATGGGTTTTATATTCAAATGGGGTTAAAAATATGTGTAAATATATTTACCATGGTCCATTTATGTGCATAATAAAAATAATACACAAGCCTACAAAATCGCATCAAGGTAAGATATAAATAAACATTTGAATCTTCGGCTAAGCCGAAAGTATGACCTGAAACATCCTTAATACCATTTCCTCCAGTAAAATATAAAACATAAAAATGACAATAGCCAGTTCTGGCTCCATAGCATATCAAATGAATTGTCAGGATGGCAGCATACTCTCGCACCGTTGCTTGGCGCCTGGAGCGGTAATCGCGAACACCTGGCTGCGCAATTAGGAAATCCTATGGAGGCTACATGGTGCGTCCTTCGGAGGACGAATAGGCTGCATCCTTGAAGTCTTCAGTCCTTCGAAGGATCCAGCCTTCACATTGGGACACAGCTAGTGTGTCTGCTTCCCAGACAATGTTAGGAAGACTGTTCCAAAGTTTAGTGCTAAATAGGAAAAGGATCTACCCCCAGCAGTCAATTTTGATATTCTAGGTATTATCAACTGGCCGGAATTTTGAGATCGTAATAGACGTGAAGGACTATAATACGTTAAGAGCTCAAGTACTGCAAAGCTAAACCATTTTGTGCTTTGTAAGTAATCAGCAATATTTTTAAATGTATACAATGTTTTATAGGGAGCCAATGCAGTGTTGACAGAATGGGGCTAATATGGTCATAATTCCTGGTTCTGGTTAGAACTCTAGCTGCTGCGTTTTGAACCAGCTGTTGTTTGTTTATTAAGCATATAATGAGTGCAGGAACAGTGGCCTTGGATAAAGTGCTCATCTTGCAGGCATGATGTTGATATAGCGGCGTTATGATGTCACTGACTGTTTGTGCTTGTACTTGTTGGTGAATTTGCAACCTTTTACTACACCCACATCATTAACTATTACTGTACAAATCACCTTTAGATTTTTGCATTTGAAATCTAGGCTGAATTTACAGAGATAGTTAATGCCGCCTTTTTAAAACACTCTAAATTAATAGTTCCCTTTGTATGTTAATAGTTGAATAGTTGATTATTTTAATAGTTGAAAATGAATAGTCGAATATTGAATAGCTGAATATGAATAATTCCCTTAAATTTATTTATTTTTTGTAAAAAGTGATAGTGACAAACTTGGCCAAGTATGGTAACAAAACTCGGAATTTGTCCCCTGCATTTAACTCGTCCAAGTTAGTGCACACACATTAGGAGTAGTGAGTAGTGAACACACACTGCAAACCGTGATACACACACCTGGAGCTATGGGCAGCCATTATGCGGTGGCGCCAGGGGAGCGATTGGGGGTTAGGTGCCTTGCTCAAGGGCACCTCAGTCATTTCCTGCTGGTACTGGAATTGAACCAGCAACCTTTGGGTTACCAAAGCTTACGACTTCCCCAAATCATAATTTTATCATAATTTACTGTCTTTTGTCTGTGAAACACAAAAGAGATATTTCACAAATGTAGTCCATATGACGTCCATGTAGTGTAATCCATCTAAATAATAATAATAATAATGATAGTTTAGGTCAGGGGTGCCCAATCCTGCTCCTGCCGATCGACTGTCCTGCACGGTTCATCTCCAACCCTAATCAAACACACCTGCCTTTAATTTTCAAGTGATCCTGAAGACCTTAATTGGTTGCTTCAGGTGTGTTTGATTAGGGTTGGAGATGAACTGTGCAGGACAGTCGATCGGCAGGAGCAGGATTGGGCACCCCTGGTTTAGGTCATATTAACAATTTTTTGTGTGTTTTATTAATGTTATTGCTGCAGGCCAACACTGAGTCATGTCATTTACAGGAGATTCGCTCAGAAGGATAGAAGAAGTAGTGGATCCGCCATTGCATTCAAAGATTAGAACAAAAACCAAAATTAAAATTATGGAGAATATGGCCCTGTCCCACATGACACTCACAATCTTCCTATGAGTTAGCACTTTCATGACATAATGCCGCTTTGACTGTCGATAAAAAGTCTGCTGCAGAGCTCGGTTCAGCGCGGGCTCGCCAAAAGTGTGCATCGAGGGCACATATCGACTGCAAAGGGGCCGCTCATGAGCACCCTTCTGAATCCTAAAATAACAAATGGGATACCCTACGGCACAGGTGTCAAACTCAGTTCCTGGAGGGCCACAGCCCTACACAGTTTTGTTCCAACCCTGCTTCAACACACACACACCTGCAGTTTTCAAATAAGCCTGAAGGACTTGATTAGCTGATCAGGTGTGTTTAATTGGGGTTGAAGCTAAACTCTGCAGGGCTGTGGCCCTCCAGGAACTGAGTTTGACACCCCTGCCCTACGGTCTCATGGATTTAACAGACATGCACATGCAGTGTCACATCCTCAGTTACCAGTCTACTATCACCTCTCCACACTACACTTCCCAGAATCCTCCCTGCTCACCACCAGCACACACTCCATCACCCACACCTGCCAGCATCTACCCTTGTTAACTCACCCTATATCAGCTGTCACCATCCACATCACACTTGTCTGGTGTCGTTGCTCAACCCTGAACTACTACCTGACCTTCAACCCTGAACCTCTACCTGACCACTTACCTTCAGATAACCTACTTGAGTATCCCTGTCTCGAAATGTCTCGTCCTCCGTCTTCTTCAGTCTTCTGTGTCTCATCGTACTGCCAGTCTTCAATCATCCAGTCCCCACTCATCTCAGCCTGCAACAAGATAAGACCTGTCACTTACATGCCAGTATCATCAAAACTATCTGCAATTCAGAAACTCACCTGCTGATCTGTTTGTCATTCAATAAACTCCATTCAGATTTTACCTGTGTTTGCAATCTTCTGTTCCATGACACGCGGCAGCCATTGTAAGTATAAGACCGAAAGTGCATATGAAGTGTGCCTTTTGGGACAGGGCCTATGTTGCTTTGTTTAATTGGCACACTCTTCTTTGAATACTGCAAAATACATCCCAACTGAGCATTGTCACCTATTTGATTCTTCTGTCTCAACATTCTCCTTGCGCATGCGCTGTTGTGCGCCGATATCCGAAAATCATGTCATGCGGAACACGGTCAGCCGAAGTATACTTTTTTCTTTTTCTTTTTTTTTTTTTTAAGGTGGAGAAAGAAATTAAAGTTTCTTAGATTGCTTGCCTTGTGACTGCCTTCATTTAGGCTTAAGCCATTGACAGCCCAGAGATTATTGATACAGATTCATATCTCAAAGATCAGGGTTGAACTTCAAACCACAGAGGAAAAGAGCATCATATCCTTCATAAATGCATGGTAAAAATAAAAGAAAGAAAAAAGATTGCTTCATTCATTTGTCAACTTTTTTTCAGAGGATAAATAAGAACAGAAGCAATTGAGATACAGTATAAGTATATAGTTATAAAGCCAATAAAGTTTAAGTTCATATTGAAATATCTTACATTTGATTTGAAACAATTGGAGCAGGTTGAGACATTCTTGAGATCTCTTATGAAACTGTTGTGGACACAGGAAAAACTTGAAAAACAGAATAATCAGAGTGTTTTGTTTTGTTTTTTTATGGATTCTCATGAGCATTAGTAGGCGTTTCATATCCTGAAAGTTCAAGGCTAGGCATAAGCTGTTTGTTGGACAGAGGGAGAGAAAAAGAGTGCTGTGATGGAAACTGTGGTCGCTGAGTGAGAGACAGAAGGGATTGTTCATGAAATGTTTGTGAGATCTCACCCTGCCCGAGAGCCATTTAATGCGTCGTCTGTAAAGTGTGTTTTTTTTTTTGTTTGTTTTTTGTTTTTTTAGAACACAGATGCTTTTCAAATGTTCTTCAGCTTGAGTGTTACAACACCTTAAGAGGACAAGTCTCACCCAGGCTGTTAATACTCTCTTCTTCGTGGGTGCAGAGGCCACGTCAAGTGTTTTAGGTCAGCTAATGTCAGTGGGATAACAGATGTGATGCTGCTAATTCTGGGCAATAATCTACACTGGGATCAGTGTGACAGAATGCATACATTTATCAAGCTCATTAGATGTACTGACAGATGTTTGAAATGAAAGGATGTTTGGGGAGGTTTTCATGATTTATAATGACTTGTAGTCAAGCAGAGCACAGCAGTATAGAGAACATTAAGCTGTCGATGGAAAGCTTAAAGACAGGAAAAAAAGAGAGGCAAAGAGAGAGCAATAAAAAAGACAATAAAAGATCATGTTTGAACATAATGTTATTTTATAAATGGTAAGCATATCATTTATGTGTGTTTTCCCAGGTTGTGCTGTTGTTATCCCCTTAATTGACCATTTTACTGATTTCATTCTAGAGCTACAAGGTATGTAGCGGCACTGAAGTGAACCACGCATATGTGGGTCTATCACAGGGTTCAGCAGCCTGGATGCTGACAGATTTTGTTCAGACTACACGATATCAGCACGATTTTGACCAGGGTGTTGTAGTGATTTGTAAATGACAATGGGCATCAGGACGCAATAATCAATCGTTTTATCTCTTATATTGTGTCATAGTGGATGACAACCGACGCCACGCCTGCAACCCTTCACAACAGAAAGACTAGCATGTTTAATTTTTTTTTCGGTCCTCTACAACGGGTTCCCGTCACATCTGTGAAGTTGACTAATAGGAGCATAGAAGTTCTTCCATACACTACTTTTTTTTTAAATGAGAGAGAGCTGTTATGCAATGGAGCAAAGGTTCGTGGAGCTATGCAACTATACTCCTGCCTTTATGATCTTCCTCAAGGGACTACCACGACAGAGTGAAAAAAGATAAATGCTGGCAAGCAAAAGTGGAGGTGCTTCAGCAACCCGGTTTATGCTCTTGTTTTAGGAAGTCAGTCACTAGTTCTACCTTTAATGACATCACACACGTCATAAAGACGGCAAGCATTGATTGGTCAGGAAGCAACGTGTAGTCTGACATGTTTCTTTTCCATGACACATGAATAATTTAGGAGTCAAAATCGCATAATCTGACACAGTGCCTATCGTAACATACAAAAATATTGTGTAGTCTGACTCTGAAGACAGATTTGTGAGATTTATTTAATCTGAACAGTTATGTCATTTGTTTGGTTGTATTTTATTGTTATTATTTAAGAATAATAATTGGGACCAATTGGGGGTCAGGTGCATGCTCAAGGGCACCTCGGTTGTGGGTAATGAGCGTGGAAGAGAACACTGTTCATTCTCTCCCCTCACCTACATTTCCTGCCGGTACTGAGACTCAAACTTGCAACTTTCAGGTTACGTTTAAGTCACGGTTAAGTCAGACTCTCTAACCATTAGGCCACAACTGCCCACAGTATATATTGTATTACCACAATATAGTATATATATGAAGAGCCCATTTAAAGCATTTGTTTAATTTTATCTGGCCAAATTTGCTGGCAAAAAGTCTGGCAAAAGTCCTAAATGTCGCTAGATGACGGCATATTCATGACGTCATCGCATCATACTTGCGTTCTGCCTGCCGAATGTGTTTTCTCTCTAAATTAATGCTCACATACTGTATTTAATATAATATAATATAATATAATATAGCCGAATGTCAAATAAAGCTGTTCTCATTTCCTATATATATATTTTTTGTCAGACAAGAACAAGTAGCTATGATATAGTGAATGACTACATTTTTTTATAGGCCTATGTGGAAAATTATCTGAATTGAGAGTGTTCGGGAACCGGATGAACTAAAGCTCTGTGACAGTGAGTATTACAAGTAATAAGCACAAGAAAAGAAAGGAAATTAAAATGTTCAAACTAAATTCTTTAAATATAAAACAAAAGAAAAACAGATAAGTGATAAGTCCATGGAAAAACACTGCTCATTCACGTCTGTCAGCAGCCCTGCGCTCAACAGATGAACAGGGTAGACACAGCTAGAGAGAGTGACAGCAGGGAGTAAGCAAGACCTCACGCTCGCAGGACAGTAGGCTACTGGCAGCATTTGGAGGTTACTGAGGTTTGTCCAAAAAGTCGCTAGATTTGTCGCTAGTCGCTTTTTTGAAAAAATGAGTCTGAAAAGTCGCTAAAAATAGTGACAGAGTCGCTGAGTTGGCAACACTGAATATGGCTGCCGTAGCATCATCCAGGTGGATGCTGCACATTGGTGGTGGTTGAGGAGATTCCCCCTTCCATATGTCAAGCACTTTGAGTTCCTAGATAAGCGCTATATATATGTCACGAATTAATTAATTAATTATCACAACCATGAACCATGATTTGCTACTTACTAGTCAGTCAATTGGGCATTTTCAGTTGGACTTAAAGCCACAACATGTTTGTACCATGCCCTTTTTTTGATTTTGATCTTTAATCTAAATTGGTGTTTTTAGACATCCTATTCCATTTTTGCCATCCTATGATGCCTTGCTGCAAAAGTTCCTATGGAAAAGCTGTTATGTATATTTTAGTCTCTGGTGGCAATAATGTCGGAGCTTTATTGCACAGGTGCTGCATTTTTTTTAATTTGGCAGATGTCATGTTTAAAGATGGCTGGACACACATCTGTCAAGAGTATTTTACAATTTTGTGTGTGTGCGTGTGCGCGTGCGCGTGTGTGCGTGTGTTTTTTTGTTAGCATGTAGATAGGTTTCTCATCAATCTCAGGGCCCTAAGGGTGAATTGAAGAGTGTTGTGAAGTGAGGCTTGTGGTGTGTGAATATGTATTTGAGTGTCTGGGGAGAGCTGTATGTAATTCCAGTAGTTTTGCATTCCTGAGGAGTGCAAAGATGAACACCCAAATACACAGACTGCGCAGTAAACACGAATACACTGAATAACACAGTAAAATAGACAATTATTTCCTTATCTCAATCCTTATCTGTTATAAAAACAATTATATTAATATATTAAAAACAATTACAGCATAATTATTTATTGTCTAGTTAATATCATTATTTTATTATATTTACATAATTATTAAAAAATATATACCACTTTGCTACTGAATCTCCACATTATATAACTCAGCAAAAAGGTGATAACATCGCTGTTTTTAAGTAATTAAACTAACAGCTTTGTTTCTTTTTTCTATATTGATAATAATAAGAAATGTTTCTTGAACACCAACATTGCTATGACCGTTTCATATTACAGATCTGTGTATCACTGTGCAGCACCCTTATTTTCTACCCTTAGCATTTTCACCACTGTATATAGAGCATGGAACATGAAAAATAAGTTCCTGATCATGTGTATACTAACTCAAGTTCACACACACAGAACCACTTTTATGTATTTTTGATTTGTACAGGTACCCATGTGCATGTTCCAGTGGTTTTGGACAAGCTATCTCAGGCACTGTATAAAATACTTTGCATTAATGCATATGTGAATACCTCTTTGTACTACAATGTATGTTTGTGTGTTTATCTTTATGCTGTTTTGAGTCTGCATGTGAACATTATGTCCTGGACTCTCTATTTGGCCAGTTGAACTGCTCTGTGACTCATTATTGTGCATTCTGCATGTGTGCAAACTACTGCCCTGGGTCTTATGATGCCATACCATACCATACATACAGTACTATCCAAAGAACATGGGAAGTTTTTGTTATTTTTACATTAATAATAATATTCTCTTAAAATAGCTTGCCGTCTTTAAAAAACATGAGAAACCCCAACATTCCTATCATGATGTTGAATGCAAGGACACGCCTGGGGCCCTATTTTAACGATCTGAAACGCAAGTATCAAGCGCGAAACGCAAGTAACTTTGTGGGCAGGTCTTGGGCGCTGTTGCTATTACACCGGCGGGATAAATGACTCTTGCACCCGACACAAATCTAAAATGGGTTGGTCTGAAGTAGCTTCATTATTCATAGGTGTGGTTTGGGCGTAACGTGAAATAAACCAATCAGAGCGACATCTCACATTCCCTTTAAGAGCAGGCACGCTTGTTCTATGGCGGATTGCTATTATAACAGCAGATTTGCCAGGCGCGCGCCAGCAGGGGTTCACAGCCGAGGAGACCAACGTTCTCGTCAGGGCCGTAAATCACAGAGAAGTGACATTGGGGATGGAGAAACCCACCCAAATTAACTTCAGTTCAACAGGCGTATGATAATTTGGGTAAATGTGTAAGCTAGATTTATGCTATTATAATAAACTGTCCGTCCGTCCGTCCGTCCATCCATCCATCACTAGGTTTTTCCTGGGCAGTGACAGAATTGTTTTCTAAACCTGCAAAATAGTATTAGGGAACGTTTGCGCCGGAACACGCCTCCTCTTTGCGCTGAACCGCCCCGGGGAGCGCAAGTGTATTTCCTAGTTTACCGACGTGCATCTGTGTAGGGAAAAGTCCGCTGTGCGCGGGTGCAAAACAGGAATGATACATGCGTTGGTGTACAAAGTCAATTGTGCTGGGTGCAAGATAGGGCCCCTATTGTTTTTGAGATGCTGATCACATCTCAAGGGCAGCAAAGTAAATGCTGTCCATTTAACTTTGTGATTTTTCATTTCTCACCTCACCATCTTCTGTGTTGACAGATCAGTATGTGCAAAGTGTGTGCCATCATAATTGTAATTTAAATATTAACACGGTCTGTTTCACCCGCACTATTTGTGAACTTCATTTTCATGCTGGATCGACTTCAGAGGGAAGAACATAAAAGAGTTTTTCAGTGAACATAAATTAACATCTGAACAGAAAAAGATTGTGGGAATGCTCTCTGCTGTAGGCCACGGCTTCATTACATTACGGCAGATATTATAATGTAAATTACTGCAAAAATAATTTCCATTGTGGTTAATGAATCTCAAGTCTGCATCCTCTTTCTTAAAGTAGGTCATGAAGATGGGTAACACTCACTGATCTATATAAATGAATAGATTGTTCAATAGGTTCTGAACTGCCAGCAGGCAGCCACTGGAAGTGTTCAAGTGGCCATCTTAAGATTTCCAACCGACATAGGGCATCATTGAATTGCAAGCAAAACAATGACCTAAAATCACCTGATTTGCAGCGTATCAGTCACACATGAATAATTTAAACTTTTTAAGAAATATGTATGAACATTGATACTTCAAACGTTATCTGTAATGTTTATGGTCTTTTGGGGCAGGATAAGTGATGTAAAGAAATAGTTTAGATGGGTGTGTCTACTGCACACTGCCGACACGGGTAACTGAACTAACACAATATATTTCTTTATGTACTTTACAGTAAATACTAAGCATGAACAGATATCTGGGATTATTAGCAGAAATTGATTCGTATATGCATTAAATATTACAATACATACAATTCCCTATTACTAAATTGCACTATATTATATTAAAAAGGTTTACCATCCATCATCTTGCTATGAGCAACAGTATAAATGCTTGGACATAAAGCTTCATGTCTTTAAATCCATTCGCAGTCTGCGTCATTGCTCAGAATAAGTTGTGAAGCGTATATTATTTCCTGATGTCTTTTTGTTGACCAACATCCACTTCAGACTCTTGAAGATCTTGAAAACCGTAAAAAAGCCACAGGTCAGCTCAAATTCTATGGCTTTTTGCTAGCATGACAGATTGCATATGAATTAAGTGTTATTTGTATATATATTGTTGAGCTAATTATTCATTTAACCAACATTTAAGACATTATCTTTACTGCTTCGAAAAGCATGCTGTTAATGAAAAGGGTTGAATCATTTACAGTTACTGTACGAATAAAACAGTATTATTATATAACATAACAGGAATACATAACCACTATGAATAACTGTTCTTGACGAATAAAGTTGTATGCAAATGCCTTACAAAGCATAAATCTGTATTCATGTTTCTGAAGAATGGTGTCTCGTCCGTGTTTATTTATTAATATAAAAAATAAAATAAAATAAAAAGTAATTGGGTGCACATCCCACCTTCTGGCAGGTGCAGGACAAAAGGAACTTACTAAAGTGAAAAAAATGTAATGTCCGCAACACTGCTTTTAACTGCCATATTTAATAAAAAGGCAACTGTCACATTCACCGTCTGTCTTCCTCATTTGTGTGTGCACTACACTTCCCATCATCCTCCTTGGCACACCTGCACACCTGCTCTCTATCAGCCATCATCATCATCACCTGCACTCCCTCGTTTACAAGCCCTATATATTCAGCACTCTCCCTTCACTCCTCGTCTGGTCTCGTCTATACATGATACAGACTCTCTGCCATGCTTTCCTGTATTCCTACCTGCGATCCCAATCTTCTCAGCCAGTCATCATTCTGTCTTCTAAGGAACTCCTTCATCATCTTCTGCAAGAGATAGAGAGAGAGAGAGAGACTTGATTACACTTCAGTTAAGCTATCATCTGATATTCAACTTACTGTTTACTGTGTACCGATCCATTCTGCAAATTAATGCATTTAACTTACCATTCTGTCTGCTTCGTCTATGCCAAACCTGACAGCAACGTTTCGACCCTGCTGGGACTTCTTCAGGCAAATGGTCTTTGCCTTTTGCCTGAAGAAGTCCCAGCAGGGTCGGAACGTTGCCTTTTTATTAAATATGGCAGTTAAAAGCAGTGTTGCGGACATTACATTTTTTTTCACTTTATTTATTAATATAGCCATATCTTATATCTTGCCCATATCAGATCACAAGTTAATATCATTCAGTGTTAACTTAATGGTAGAAAAAATTAACATTCCATTCCATCTCATTCTCAATTTCTTCAAGAGAGATGCCTTTTCTACTCCGGATGACCTGGTTTCCTACTATAATGAGGGACTGCACAGTGTGCTTGATACACTTGCACCTTTAAAATGTCAGACTGTCTGTTTTACTCATTATGCAACCTTGGTTTACACCTGAACTGAGACAACTTAAAACTAAGGGAAGTCACTCAGAACGTTTATCCATTAAAATGGGACTTACTGTTCATAAAGAGACAGATCACATGCTCAATTACAAGAATGCTCTCTTAACAGCTAAATCTGATTACTATTCTACTATAATTAGGGCAGATGAAGGAAACACAAGATCTTTAATACAGTAAATAATTTATTAAGGCCACCTGATACCCTTCCTTCTCACCTATATTCTAGTGATCTATGTAACAAATGTGTGACCTTTTTTAATACCAAAATTGACAATATTTATCAACAATGAACTCAAAATAATATGGCATGTGATCCATTGTATCTGCCTTCCCATGATTCTCTTCTTTCCTTATTTTAACTTCCGACTGTATCATGTCTTATTTGACGATCTAAGTCTTCCACCTGTCAGTTAGATCCACTTCCTACTCACTTGGTCAAAGCCTGTTTATCTTCTCCATCTGGTATAGTAACATTATTCTCACCTCAGGTGTTGTTCCTTCATCTTTTATGGTTGCTGTAATAACGCCAAGACCCAAGAAACCGGGCGCTGATCCTAATAATTTTTAATTTTATTATAATTGGTAGATCCCAATTTCCAATCTACCTTTTCTGTCAAAAAATCCTGGAAAAGGTTGTTGCATCTCAGGTTTATGCTCACCTATTAAAAAAATAACTGTTAAATATCTAGTAGAGTACATGATTCAGCTTCTCACTTTTAAAGCTCTTCACAATCTTGCACCCTCATATTTTTCCATTTTGATTCATATTTACATCCCCAAGCATACTCTAAGATCTCCTTTATCTGTTTCCCTTGTTGCACCGATCTGTTTGTTTAGTCACCATGGGGTCCTGTCATGAAACAGAAGGATTCACACAGGTAAAATAATCAACCGGTTTATTTGCAGAAGTATGTGATCACAACGATGGAAGCAGGTGAGTAACTGATGAATATGGTGTTCAGGATGGATATCTGGATGAGTAATGGTCTTATTTGTTGCAGGTTCGGAAATGGAGATCGAGGCAGACGACTGAAGACTGATGAAGGAAGCAGATGATTGAAGACAATTCGTTCTGGTAGGTATAGTGCAGGTAAGGAGTCAGGTATGTGTTCTTTGAGGGAACGACGAGACCAGACGTTCGGCGCGGCCAGGACGGAGTCTGCAGTTCGTTTGGCCAGGGCCGAGCTTTCTGTTTGGGCGGCCAGGGTGGATCGGCCATCGTGGCTTTTCCATGGGAGCCCGGCTTGGCCACTATGGCCGGGGACCTTGGCCAGAGACGAGAGCTTAGGCGTGGCGGCGGCCATCTTGGCCGGAGACAAGGGCTCAGGCGTGAATCTCAAGCTGGACGGGCATGACTTGAAGCTCAGGCTTGACAGGCATGACTTGAAACTCAGGCTTGACGGGCATGACTTGCAGAAGCTCTGGAGGGACGGTCTCGACGGGGCGAGACTCTGGAAGGGCTGGTCTCGACGGGACGAGACTCTGGAAGGGCTGGTCTCGGTGGGTTGAGTCCTTGGAGCTGGCTTGTGGGCTGAAGCGGGCTCAGGAACCAGCAGCGAATTCTCAGGCGCGGCTGACATGGCGTGAACGGTCTCTGGCTCCGCCTGAATGTCTTCATGTCATACCTGCTGTGTGGCGAGGAAGATGGCTGTTGATGGTGGTTGAGTGGCGATGTAATCTTCAACCTCACCCACGGTGAAGTCTGAACCGCTCAACAACAGCACATGATCCAGGTATTGTGCGAATGAACATGGTTTTGCGGCTGAAGCTGGTTGGTGCAGAGGATCATCCAGTCCAAGCCCGCACACGTTCTTTAGGACGTCATCTGTCCAGTTGACCTCTTAAGAACTCTTTCACAGATACTTCTATTGGGTGGCCATCCTGGAAACAGTGTATCAGATGATCAGTTGGGTTTTGATGGATGCCTAGCCTAGAAATCTAGACGCACCCTAGTGGCAGCAAAATGTATTTTGCAGCCAGGGTAGTCTAGCAATTCTCCGTTGACTTTCGGAGCTGTAAAAACCTAAATTGGGTCAGGCCAATCACATTGCATATAGAGTAGGCGAGGCGGGCTTAACATAATGACGACAGAGTTGCGACGGTTCCCTACTACTTGAAAACAAAGAGTTGCTGCTTCTGGCGAACAGTCTTTCAAATTGGCTTTGGCTGCGACTCTGGAGGACTTGGAGTTAAGTTTTTCTTTGAGAAAAGAGCAAGGAACGGCACTTAAGTCATTCTTAAAAAAGGAAGATGTGTTCGTAGTTTTGCCGGCCAGATTCAAAAGTTGAATCCATCAACTAACGTTAGCTCCGCTGTTGGGAAAACGCTCTGGTTGGTTGAAGCGCTGTCCTATTGCGTGCAGAGGGAATTTGAAAGACAGCCGTTTATCCCGCCCCTCGGATTGAGCCGTGTCTATGGTGAGTTGCCAGACCTAACATCTTGATGTAGGTCTGGCTTGCCAGGCTAGGAAATGCCCATACTTTAAATTTAGGGTCTGGTCTTCTGTCATGAAACAGAAGGATTCACACAGGTAAAGTAATCAACAGGTTTAATTGCAGAAGTATGTGATCGCAATGATGGAAGCAGGTGAGTCACTGATGAATATGGTGTTCAGGATGGATATCTGGAGGAGTAATGGTCTTATCTGTTGCAGGTTCGGAAATGGACATCATGCGGGTACATCATGCAGCTAAGTGTTCTTTGAGGGAACAACAAGACCAGACAATGGTGAACTGCAGTGGGAAGAGTTATATAGTGCTGGATGATGATCAGTGAAGATTGGTGACAGGTGACAGCAATATCTGTGATTGGGAAGTGCATGCAGGTGAGGAACAGGGAGGATGATGGGAAATGAAGTGAGAAGGTGGTGACTAGCTGGTGACCGTGACAGGTCCAGGGCGTTCAGCTGTGCTGCTTCTCGTCTCTGGAATTCTCTTCCACAATATATACGAGAAAGTGATTGTCTGACTACTTTTAAATCACATCTTAAAACTTATCTATTTAAATTAGCTTTCTCTGATACATTTTAAATTATTGAATGTTAAACAGCTGTTATTTTGTTGTATTGCTGTCTTGTTTTATGACTATCTCTCAACTGTACGGTGTCCTTGAGTGTCTTGAATTTTTATTGCATTATTATTATTTTTATTATTATTATTATTATTTATTATTATTATTATTATTATTATTAAAGTGTTTAAATGTTCACTGGTTCCCGCCTCCTTCTTGCCATAACAACCTTGTTAAATCTATATTTCTAGAATATATTAGATGATCGTTAAAAACAAGCTGAATGTTTTAAGGCATTTGTGAAGGCAACTCAAAATGATAGGTCAGCCCTAAACATTGCTTAGTTTAATTGAAACTTTCATTTACTCAATTATTTTTCAAAATATATATATATATTTTTTTTTACTCTTTACATTTTTACCTTTTTATATATATTAAAAGTACAAAGTTCATATTTTGCAGGTCATCATTTTCATTTACACATTGGGCAAACACATTTATCCAACGCTGAAAATCAAACACATTTATCCAACACTGAAAATATATCTTTATTATTAAAGATATAATGCATTCCCTGGGATTCTAACCCATGGCATTGCTAGTGCTATATACAGTATATATAGCAGCCAATAAGTAAGGGATAATGTAGAGCGAGGCTGTTGTTATAGCGAATACAACCCCGACAGGCTGATTAAAAAGGATTGTATTGCTTCTGCTAAAGAAAATAGTCCGTTCCGTCTCTACGGTTAGAATCCTGCGTCCATAGCAACGCTCTGTTTTTCATGGCAATGGTGTGTTATACTTAGCAGTGGTCTGTTATCAAGAAATAACAGACCGCATTCTACATTAGAATTCAACCAAGCCATGTAATAACAGCCAATAAAATCCATTTTAGTGTAAAATGTAAGTTGTTACAACTATGGTCATTAGTCTTTGTAAAAATAAAAATAAAACTCTCATCAATCACCAAAACATTGAATCTTTGGCCTAAAGCAGTTTATTCATTAATACATTATAATTCTAACCGTCACTGATGCCAGGAGAACTTGACTTGAGTCATTGTATCTAAACTGCTGTTGAATTTAAAAGTTGACCCTTTCAAATAACATGTTTCTAGATACAAGTTTCAGTTTCACATTTGATTTTCTCCCAACTATTTACTTTTACTTAAGGTATGCGTTTACCTGCATACTCGCCCAGACTAGCATTTTTGTCATAATTGTGTTTTTATTTGACAATTCAAGTGCAATAATCCACGAAAAAGAACTCAATTCAGCACATCAGGTTCAAATCTGCTGGCCAGGCAGATAATTGGCTTCAGTACGTGACATGACTTAGAATGAAACATGACTGCCCCCTAATGATCATGTTTTTGCTGTGCTAAAGCATCCCATGTGTTCCTGTGTGCTACCGCATGATTTGGCAGGATCCCTTTCACTTTGGCACGCATTCTCAATGGCCACATTTGTATGGCCACGCATAATGTGTGTATGTGTCAAACCAGGGGTTTTCAAACCTGGAGGACCCCCTGCGGTGTGTCAGATAGAGGAGACAAAGGGTGTGTCTCAATCAGCTCCCAGAGTTCAGTAGTCAGGGCACTGAATAGGGAGTCGGCCATTTTAAGGACAAAATCATAACAGTGCACTGAAAGTTTGCTCCCTAAAAAGTCCCACAATGCACCATGAAAACCAGGGTGAATCAATGCTCACTATGTTCCCTTAACAGAAGTTCTGTAGCATAAAAAACGTAAACCACATGAGCCAACTCACAACACATAATGACACTCGATTAATTATATAGATATAATTCATTATTTAATTATATTATTTAAGTATAAACATAAATTGGTACAGGTAAGATAGGTAATGGACATAATCTAGATTACATTTATAATTTATGAACAAGCAAAGTATATATCATAATACACAAATAACATAAAAAAAATAACGTCAGAAAGATTTCAGTTCTGCTGTTGTTCATAAATACCAGTAGTAATGTTGTACAATGTAGACATTGCCATGTGTGCGGAAATAGAGTCATCAGTTCCCAATGTGTATTGGGCCTGACTCCCTGTGCCTTGACTACTGAACTAGGGAGCTGATTGAGACGCACACATTCAAAATGTGCAGTGACAGGTTTGAAAACCCCTGTGTCAGACAGGGAAAGTATCGCATTTTTTTGCGACTTATCATGCTTTATACCTCTTTTCATTTAACATCCCATGCTTTATTTTCTCATTCATGCATTTTTCTACATCAATCTAACGTTTCAATAACTTTAATTACTGCTCTGAGATAAGGCAGCTTGTCTTTCCTACACACCAATTCAAGTTAAGAACATAGAAGTAATGAACTAAAAGCTAATATAGAAATTACATATTCAATGCAAAACAGGTTGTTTTCTTTAATGGGGAAAGATAATTTCTAGCGTTACCTCAAATCATAACAGAAATTCAGTTGTGAAATAAATACCAAGTTCTTTCATGAATCTCTACTTAGTTGACAACATCATTAACTACACAGCACAAGCTGATTGGTTCATGTTGCATCTATCGCCAATGAGCGTGCTGCTCAATGTGTAAACAGTTGGTCAATGTGAGCTGAAGCAGTTTTTTCTACTTTCAAAGTTCCTCTGAAACCCTCCACCTCCACCTTCCCCAGCCCCACCTGCAATGGGTAATTTCATATATGCTTATGTATGTATGTCTTACATGCTCAAAGCAATGTGTTTGTTTATGTATTGGCAGTAGCAAGTCTCTATCCTTGCTCTGCAGCAGCAGCGTAGCAGATCTATTCAACCTAGACCAAATACATTAACCTTGTCGTATCCATTACCATTACCATTACCTCACTTCCGAGTGTGGTCATGATAGAAAATAAAATACACTGTGTTTGAAAGAATTATGATATTGTCCTCTGTTTTTAATGCAGTGCAGTTCAGTGCAATGAATTTAACATAAGGTTCTCAGCCTGCCAAATAAAAATGACAATGAATAAGAGAAAGAACAGAGCAACACTGACACTCACCTGTGATTGGCTGAATTTTAGTTCACACAAACCTATTTAACCAACACCAAAGAACATGGACTGGAATAGTTGTGGTGTGTTGGAAAAGTACAGGGAACAGAATCACCTTTAAATAGAAGTAGGGGGGACGTGTCCCTCCATCCCCCACAGCTGCTACGCCCCTGATTTTCTTTTGAACTAGTTTGGTTTGTCTAAACAATTAAATTATTTTATTTTTTTCCGCTGAAATATGTTTTTGACCTTTAATAGAGAAAATGTTGACGCAATACTAGTAATACTACTAAATAAGCATAATTTATTACAAACCCTGTGCCTGATTCTCTCGTCATCCATCTCTGTCCTCGATCCTGCTCATGTTGCCCAATGGACACAAGTTATATTCATTAAAGCTTCAGAAAGCCAATTATGGTAATGATCTCTTTTACCATGGGAAGTGTCAGGGAGCTTGGCAGACGGACAGATGAGTATTTTAATTCCCTGCACAGATTTAATTCAGATCTCATTTAGATGAAAATTTCCTATTGAATAAATATGAGTTTTGGGAAAACTGAAGATATTTTGGAATTCCTATGGAGAAAATGAATGGGGAAAATAAAAGTAATCAGTCACTGTGTTCTATTATTTTGTCATAGCAATAAACTGTACAACACAGGAAAGTACTAATTTACTTATATTGCCATAAAGCACATAGTTGTCATAGAGATTACTTGACAGTTCTATTAAAGCAGTGTTATACCCTAACCAGAGTAGTGACAGCAAAATAGTTGTTTTAGAACAATGACTCCCAAATTGATGTAATAAAGCAAGTCAAAAGGCAATGATAGATTTATAATAATTAAGACATTTTTAAATTTAATTGCAATAGGTCATTGATCTTAAATAGTTATAATAGAGCAGAGACAGCACAATCATTAAAATAGAGTAATGGCTGCACAATGTCTATAATAAAGCAATGTCAGCCTAATAGTTGTCACTGAGCAATGACTACACACTAATTACAAAGTATTTTTACTCGATGAAATAGTGCAGAGAAAATACATTAGTTCTATTTTGGCAATGCATACACAATTGATTTTTAAAGTAATGTTCTATTATAAATAAAATACAGCATTTGCTTTATAGTATTTGTAATAAAACAGTGACACTGGTTACACACTACAGAATCTCAGCATTATAGTTATAACTAGAATAATCCCGCAGCCAGAATAAGAACAGCATTTCATCTATTGCTTTGTATTTATTTGTATAGTGGAATTAAACTGAGTTTATTATGTTCAATTTAACATCCAACCACTTTCTTCTGTGTGCAGGCTCTTGAGGACACAGTCTCTAGAATGGTACTACAATAATGTGAAGAGTCGGTTTAAGAGATTTGGCAGTGCCAAAGTGCTGAAGACCCTCTACAGGAAACACATCGTCGAAAGAGGAGCATTGTCTGAGTTACCAGGTACCAAATACACACATACATCCAGAATTTAGTGTGTGTATAATTTTTATATTTTAAGTAACATACAACTCACTTTATCACATTTATGGGACTCGCACCCAAGTGCAATGTTGTACCATTTGAGCTACAGAGCAAGTCTACTCTGTCAGAAAGAAGTACAGAAGTACATATGCAGTTGATAATGTGATGCAAATATCAAAATATATTCATTTACAAATCATGCCCTATGGTAAAGTGTTTTGAGGTCATAAAATAGTATTGTACAAGGAGTCGCTCAAAGATAATTCTTAATTAATTGATAATCTGCCCTTGTGATCATTATTTGTGTGAACAAAAATGTGTTGTTTTACTGCACCTAGTGTTCATTTCAGCTGGAAACTGCAGTGAATTGTATGAGTTTTGCAAAAAGGTAGGTAGAGGCATATTTTTTCAACAAGACATTCAGTGTTTAGTTACATCCAAAATTAGTGATACCACAGTAGGCTACAGATTAGCAAGTGATATATGCTAATGCTTTAGCATCTCCCAGCATCATGTTAGTATCACCATGCTAGCAGTTATACTAGAATAACTGACCTATATAGTTTTGCTATCAATCCATGTGATAAAAAGGGTAACAGTGCAATGGTGATAGTAGTAGCTCACTAGTCACTACTAAAACTCTTTTATGTGTAGTATAGTGTAAAATGAAATAATCCCCTTACCATCAGACTAACACCCACATATACCTTTCATCTCTCTCTCTATCTCTCGCTATCAGAAGAAATAGGATTACTGCTGCTAGGCTTTCATTTGAAATGAGAAATGCGGATTATCCAACATGAGTCAGTGTCAGTGAGCACATTGAATGTGTGTGTGGACAGTGACGTAATGATTAAGTAACTTCCTCCTCCTCATAAATGATCTGTCACTGCTTTATAGTTTCATTTGCACTCTAGTCCTCGTGTTTGTCTGTGTGCTTGTGTGTCATGAGGGTTCACGTCCTTGTACAGGTTAATCTGTGCAAGAGAGCGAGTATTTATGTGTAGCCGCAGTTTGTGTAGTTCAGCTATAGTTCGCTCATAAGCGAATGAATGCATGTTTGTGTGTTCAAGCTTACTTGACTGTTTCTCTCTGTCCTTGAAAAACACACAGATCAAATTAAACAAGAAACATTGATGTGAAACATTGAAGTGATCTCACAGTAGGTCATGGCTGCAGTTGTTAAATGGTCTATCTCTATAACACCACACTTTTACTGCACCCAGAGAGAGAGATAGAGCAAGGCAAAGAGACAGAACAGAGCAGATAGAGAAGCAATATTTATTTCATAGGTTTGATTAAATGATATATCACTTTGACAATTACTTTTTAACACTGCAATCACAATACATTTGTTAGAGCAATGCATATGCTGTTTTGTGATGTATTAAACACATTTTAAAGTTAACTTTTTTGTATCCCTGCTTACCATTTTTTCAAATTGCTTAGACACTAAAAGTGGAACTTGAGGCCCACTTAGAGAAATACGGTGACTGGGAGGGGACATGTTCAGTTCACTTAGTTTTGTCGTGGCCACAACATATAAACTCATGGGAACGTGATATTAAGTCGTGGGAACGTCATAATGTCTCGTGGGCATGAGATCGTATGTTGAGCGAACGACATCCATTTCTCGTGGCCACGACTTAATATGTTGAGGGAACGACATCCGTTTCTCGTGGCCACGACTTAATATGTTGAGGGAACGACATCCGTTTCTTGTGGCCACGACTTAATATGTTGAGGGAACGACATCCGTTTCTCGTGGCCACGACTTAATATGTTGAGGGAACGACATCCGTTTCTTGTGGCCACGACTTAATATGTTGTGGGAACGACAACATCCCTCATGTCCCTCATCCCAACAACATTGGCTTCAAAATATTTAAGTTACCGGCCATTCAGAACTTCTACAAGCCAAAAAAAAAGAAAAGAAAAGAAATTAACTATATTAACTATGCCACAGCTATAAAATTTGGATTTCATACATTCGTTTATAATTCAAACAAAATCCTGTCACCCAGCATCTCTTTCATCCTCATCATTTTCACCAAGAATGTGTTTTAGGTGGACAGATCAATACAGTACAAAGAACATCAAAAAAAATTTGGATGTTGGAAAATAACAATGTCTTTTATGTTAACCAAATGCTTTTTAATCTTCACTTGCTTCAATGCAAATGAAAAAACGTGCCGTTATTTGTTGCAAAGTGACGTGCATGTTTAAGTAAGCCAGATATGCGCAGATTATATGCAGTGCGCTGTATTTAATATATCATGATGACTCAAGAGTTGAGTATTTAAGATAAATCTGCACAGATTTGACTTCCATGAACTTCCCCAGCAAAGTGAGTCAACATAATAAGTAACATGCTAATTTGGCAGCGTTACCCGCCACGGTTCATTTTTACCCGCATTTGGCAGGTTGGCGGGTGTTCGTTTTAAACCCTGCCTACATGTGTGAAAACACTTATACATAAATTGATCTCTTATAAATCAAAACTCAATGTTTTGAGCCTCTTGCATTTATTTTTATTTTGTAAATATAAATTGAATATGCATTCAAATCATCACCTTTATTTCTTTAGCACTTCTGCTTTAAAACAGCTCTAACAAGCTAATAGTGTCATTACAGAGCTCAAGTCAATTCAGTGTTGATTCAGTTCAGTTCAATAACTATAAAGTTTAGCAATTGTGCATACATACAGTGTATTTGTGCACATATTGTACATGTGTAAGTATTGTACTATGACAAACTCATGCACACTGAACAAGCAACAGACACAAGAGAGTAGTTTTACATTTTTCACATCTGTGTGTAGTTTGATGTGTATATGGCTAATCATTTGATGTTCGTGTGTAGAGTTATGCAAAAACAATTTTTAGAAGTTAAAATAGTTTTGAATGAAGTATTTTTTTAATGAAGTGGTTTTGTGTGTAGAGAAATTGAGCCATAGTTTCAGGAATTGTAAGCAATTATTTCTTTTTTTAACTATGAATTATCTATAAACTAATTGTTTGCAAATGATTTGTAAGGACTTTATTACTGTATACTTGTTATAAAGTGTTATCCATTAACATTATTTTATTATATTTATTTAATAATTAATTTGATTAAATTGTTTTTAGAACAATTTATGATAAACTATATTAGCAATTGTATCAAACAATTAGCAATCAACATTATTTTACAACAAATCATTTATTACTAGTGCAAAGTGCCCGTGCAAAATCAGTTTTTGTCCGTGTTTTTAGTAATTGTTGGTTTGGTGTGTTTAAGTGCTCATTGTTACAATTAGACAACAAAAGTTCAATGACATTTTTATTTGTTCATGGTAGAGAGCAAATACTGATACTGACATGATGCATTGGAGTATATATTTAGAGTGGATATTTGTGTTTTGTTAGTGCAGACTGGCTGTTCTTGAAGATTACATGTTGTTATTGTGTCAGCACCTCTTTATAGACAACATTGCTCAGAAAGTGGCGCTTTTTGTTTGTTTCATCATCTTGAGCAAGAATACGAAGTCTGCTTGATCTGCCAACTCTTCTGGCTGCAATGTAGAATTGACCATGACTGAAGAAGTCTCTTGTGCAGAAGACACCAACACGTTGCAAAGACTGGCCTTGTGACTTATTCACTGTCATGGCAAAGCAGGGTCTCACCGGAAACTGCTTACGTTGCAGGGTGAATGGAAATATGTTGTCAGATGGGATGAGGAGGATGCATGGAATGCGTAATGTGCGTCCAGCATTGACACCGACCACAGAAGTCACAACCAAAAGATGAGGCAGGATTTGTTCAATGATGTATCTCGATCCATTGCAGTGTCCATTTTTTTGGTCGAAATTTCGAAGTAACATGATCACCATTCCCACCTTTAAAGTGATGCGATGGGGAGGCATACCAGATGGGCAGAGGGTATTTAGAAACTCAGTTGGGTACATATGGTGACCCTCAGATTCTGCAGTGTCCACACTGTTGCAAACATGCTCTTCTCCAGGAATTTTTTTTGTCATATATTCATTCACTTTGTCAACTTCAGAGTTGGTTGGGCACAGTATGACACGTTCACATAGCCACTTTGGATTGGAAATGTTGACTGTCATGTCATCATATACCCAATTGACAATGTCCTCAAGTTTCTCGCCAGAAATTGATAGTGATTCATTGAGCTCAATTGCAAATTCACCCTCTTCTGGAACCACAGGAATTTTCCCCTCACCAAGGTTCAAAAGGAATTTGGCAAAATCTGCTTCTGTTTGTTGATCTCCAGCAGCTTGAGTGATCCTCATGTTTTCTGTTAGATGAAGAATCTCAATTTTTCCATAGGTGTGAGCTCTTGAAACACGTCCCTATGATCTGGGTTTGGCTACCATGTGGGACAACAGTAAGGATTTGCCTCCAGTCACCGCTGAAAACCATTGTGATGCCACCAAATGGCTTGTCTAAACCTCTGAGCCACTGGAATGTACGATCTGCTGCTTCTAATGCACGGCGATCCATCATTGACACTTCATCCACAACCATGAGATGCGTCATTCTAAGGAGTGTTGCAGTGCTGTCATGTTCACTCATACTGCAAGTGGACTCGTCGGTGAGAATGAGAGGACATTTTGTCCTACTGTGAAAGGTTGTGCCTTTCGGCAGTAGGGCTCTGCAATGCCACTTGCAGCTGTTGCAAGAGCTACTTTGCCCTGTGCACACACTTTAAGAATGTGGCACAATATGAATGTTTTCCCAGTTCCACCACTTGCATCAAGGGATATCATTTTTCCAAGTCCCTGTTCCACACTTTCCATCACAGTTTCGACAACTTTTTGCTGTTCGTCATTGAGGCTGTTTTCTGTGTTAGTAATGATAGTTTGAAGTTCCTCTATGTGGTTCTCAGTCTCATGCTGGATGATGCGGGGAATTTGACTCCGGACGTGAAGTGGATCAGGCTCAGGGAGGCCAAAGTTCCCATTTAAAGTAAAACCATGTCTTTCAACATGGTCCTTAACCCCCTGAGGTCGGCGGTATCACCGGCGATACCAGCTCGCTTTTTTTTTTATCAGTGTAAAAGAAACTCATAAATACTCTGTTGGCTTTGATTTTCCATAGGAGTTTCATACATCAATCGATTCTGTTAAATGTGTATTATTTTTGTGTATACTCACAATAAAAACAAAGTGTTGTGCTTTTTGCCAAATAAAGAAAAATAAACACGAAGCGAGTTCTGCCTTCTCTCTGCCAGTAAAGTCCATTCTGAAACGCGTCCGAAAATGAACTGTAGCTCAGCGAATACTCAGTCAAACAGGCATACAGACACACAGGCATGAAGCTTGAATTCTCTTCTTTTAAATGAAGTAATTTATATAAAAAACAAATATTCTCATCTTGTGAAATCTGTATTAAAAGAGAGCGATTCCAGTCGACCTAATTACAGCTGATTCAGATGTAATGAGACTCCGCCCACGGAGAGCGCACGCTATTCAAACGCAAATGGCTGAGGCAATCCGCGCAATCCTGTGAACGCCCCCATCAGCTCGAGAAAACACACAAGTTTATTCAGATCATTACTTGTTTACACCGTCTTGCAGCGCTGTGAGGAATAATAATAATGGAAAATGTCCCTCAGAAGTGCGGGTATATCGAGGAGCGAGCTGAGGAATACTAGTACGTTTTTTTTCCTTATCACGTGAATTTCTTCACGTGGGTTTCTGTTTATGAATGAATGAACGGCAGAGATGCGCGCTGTTTACCACAGCTGGCAAAGACAGTTTAAATTTAAATCGCGTGTGTGAATGAATGATGATGTTTTAGCAAACTGTATTGCTATACTGAGATGAGTAAAAATCGACTGAAATATGTTGAAATAAAATGTAGGCTATTTGTATAAGCAACGTATTAAACTGCAAATTAACAATATGCCCTAATATTTTATGAAAACAACGTTACAGTCAGGCGAAATATGAAAGTTTATAAAGTTTAAGAAATATACAGTTTTTACTGTAGAATATACTGCCTCGTCAAATAAGCTTTTGTTTAGCAATTTCTATATATAAAATACTATTTTTGTCAAAAATAAAGTCATCAACTAAGATGTTAGCTGTTCCAATGTTGGCTATATTCAAACTAATGAATACATAGATAAAATGTAGGCCTATAATCTTTTTTTTTTACAAAGAAAGAGTACACTTGAAATATTGTTGAAATTGTAATTATTGTTGTAATTGTAACCTTTTTAATAAAATAGCAAAACATATTTACAAGATAGATGTAAGCAAAATCTTAAATGGTCAATATAAGTCTTCTTCTAAATATATCTTTTGTCCTTGCATTGTGGCTCAGTCAGTTTCACACCTGAATGAATGGCTCATTATGCAGAGTCATTATGCAGAGTGGGTGAGACATTGTATTCTAAGGTGTAAACCACTCCTCTTTCACGCCCCCTCGCATATTGGCTTTCCAAGCAAAACCTGTTTTACATCAATTTAAATCAATGTATGGTTTTATGTGAACGATAAAGCAAGACTATTTTCACATAATTTTGAAGAAAAAACTATAGGCAATGACATCCATTAGTCAAAAGTCTTATTGCCACATATTTAGTATGTGTTTTGTGGCCTTATTTCAAAAACTTAAATTTTTATTTTTTTCGATAACCACGCATAAACATTATTCTCTCAAAAATGAAAACATGTACATACATGTGGCTCACATATTATTGTAGTCCTGTTTGTGCTAATATAGAGTGAATTTACACCTTTGCCATTAATATGTTTATAAGCAACTGAAAAAAGCACAAATGTCAGAGCATGTCAGAACACCCCCAGGGCCCAGAAAACCGCTCAGACTCCAGAGGGTTAAGGTCAAGTAGCACTTGAGTCACAATAAATTCATCTGGCTCATTCACATTGGCCCTGTGCATGAAATCTTCACACAGCACATGCTTGTGCCTTTCCCAGAACTGCAAGTGTTCCCCTCTAAGAACAAACATTAGCATGTTGGCGAATACCTCACGCAGTGCTGAGCCAAATGTCACATTTGCAGCCTCCTCCATAACAGAATCTACTTCTTGGTCATTGTCTACAATGCCATGCGCAATGCAAGCTGCCAGATAGGTGTCCATGACCACATCTCCAACTCGTCGGAGGTCTTTGAAGCATGTTGGCCCTGGCAAGCGGTACAAAGGATGCGGAGATAGAATAGTTCAGCAGTGTGAGGGTTGAAGGCAATCATTGGAATTCGTCCAACGTTGTCAGCCATGCGGTCATCGGGAGAACTGAGTCTTTTTTTCCGCAATTGAAATTTCTTCCGTGTGTATGTGAAGAGTTTAAACACATCTGGGTACACAATGTGTCGCATGTGTGGATGAAGAGACATTGCTTCAAAAAAGAAGGTCAGTGTGGTGGCAGGTGGCCCTGAGTCCAACAGGTTCTGGGCAGCGCCTTCATCATTGAACATGATGACCTGTTCATCCTCTAGATGAATTGCAAGCATCTTGCAATTCTTTACTGGTGGCTGTTTCTGCTGAATGGGGAAGTCGTATATGCGCCAGTATCCCTCAGATGCAGTGATGTAACGCCCTAACTCATAACGTGTCACCTCATCATGTCGTAGTATCTCACGGGTCTCATCATCAGGCACATCCAGTCTCACCATGCACTGATCAGGTCCCTTCTCCAAATATTTATACAGATATTTGACACTGGAGAACAACACACACAATTTCAACGTTAATATGCGCATTGTATCGGAGCAGGATGAACGGATTGTATGGCACAACCCATGTATTATTGACAGGTACATTGACGCCACCTCTGATGGTCTTAATGATGGGAGAACCAGGTGCTCCTTCTGTTCGTCTTCGGTACAGTGGGTAGTAGAGATGCACCGATTGATCGGCTGGTGACCGGAATTGGCCGATTTTCACGTGATCGGCCATGACCGGCGACCAGCCGGTCAGTCTGACATATGCCGATTTTATGCCGGTCAAATGCACTCGGGCGCCGCATGATTAACCTTTTGAGCAGTACGGTCTCATATATGGGATTTTTATTTCTGTACCCCTGAGAGTACGGTGCCACATTTAGAATGTTCAGTGACGTCGCATAACTGTTAGATTCAAACTGTGCTTTCGCGCGTTGGCTGGCGCTGAGCCAGAGTTGGACACGTTCAGCGCTGTCATATATCACAACTAAGCAGTGTTTTCAACCTCATAATGTTTATTTTAGGTTTCAGATATTTAAATACCCATAAGCACGAGTAAAACAATACATTTGGAGTTTGTAAAATACACACTGATGTCTGTGGAAGCAGCAATAACAATCTATTCAAATATAATTTGCCGACATGTGTTATTCATATCAGACAAATATAGTGGAAGTAACTATAAAGTTTACTCTATTCTTCTCAGTTCACCGGCCACTTTCTTGCATTCATTTCGGGAGAAACTGATGAATTCACGTGCTGTAAATCCGACTGACAGGACAACATTGCGGCACCCATCTCATGTTATAGATCAAGATTATTTATAAAGGTTTTTAAATGACCAAACACACTCACTTACACGTATTTGAGAATCGGAATATCAGATAGGCTAGTTGATGACATGGTAAGCAAGTTTGTGATTTTTTTTAATAAAAAAGGAAAAGCAAAATAAAAGCGACACATCTGTCATACAGTAGGCTGCGGTGTATCGCGTGACGCGTCGCCATGGAAACATTAAAGGGAACGTTCGCCTTGAAAAAACTCACTCTGGGGGTGGGGGTGTCAGTTAGAATATTTTAAACTTACGCGTGAAAGGGTTAAAGAAAAGATCGAAAATAAATATTTGTGTGTGCTATAAAGTGGTTAGAAAAAAATTAAATCGGAATCGGCTAAAATCGGTATCGGCAGGTCAAACTCAATGAGAAATCGGAATCGGCCTAGAAAATTGTAATCGGTGCATCTCTAGTGGGTAGGAGTTGTCTGAAAAGCTTGTGTTCTGTCTCAATTGTTTGGGATAGTCTTTGGTGCACTTTTGTCTACCATGCAGGGGCTGGCACTGTTCCATTGTCCACATGGACCGTGAATCATGTGTGATGTTACAATGCGATGTAGTTCCATATTTGTGTTTTTGTCAGGAATCTCTGCAGACACCACACGGTCAATATCGCTGGCAGTCCTGGGTTTGTCGCGAGCTACCATGGTCATGAGCATGTGTATATGTGGAAGATGCCTCTTTTGTGTTTCCTTCACCATCACATATGCATCAATGTGTCCCAAGATGTCACGCTTGAGGGGGTCTGTGAGGAGTGCTTCCACCTTCATATGAAATACTCGAGCAATGATGTCTGGTCTCTGATTGGTCTGTTGACCCTCAAAAAGTGATCCTGTGATTTCAGACCAGTTTGGGTTGAAAGTGAAGGTGAGGAAGAAGTCAGGTTTTCCTTTGATTCGTACCAAGGCCATGGCATCTTGGAACTCCTTGGCGTACCATCGGGGTGATCCGTAAATTGTGGGTGGCAGGATGGTTAGGCGTCCAGGAATGATCTCAGTGTGACTATTCAGGGCATCAACAATGATTGTATACTTTTCAGCCTTGATAGACTTCTGGTTGTGGCGGATCCAGTTGAGGCAGTGTGACTCAATATTTGCCATCATGTCACATACGTATTGCTGTGTCAGTCTCCCACCACAAAGCAGTAAATTGAAGTGTTGAGCAATGTCACGCACTTGAAAATGGTAACGGTAGAAGGATGTTGGTGTGATACCTGCCAGCCCAGTGTGGTATCCTTGGGAACCCTGAGGCAGAAGAAGCACATATGACAATGGGTCATATGCTGAATGCATGGCGTCGATTGTCTGAAGCCTTCCTCCTCTGAGGTGAAGAGTGACAGCCAGTTTCCTAAACTGCTGTGTAGTTGTTACTCCTGGGGCAATGACAGCCACGTCACTATTCAGTGATGGAAGATTCACAGTGCCACGATGAAGGTCATGACATTGTGTGCAAGCTGTTAGGACAATGTTCAGCTCATTGGCATTGTCATTTTGGGTCACATACTCAATGGCTGACTTAAACTGTTGCACGTATGGATTTCACATGTGAATGGCCTCTTGCGTCCTCAGTAAAAAATCTTCATTCAGATCACTGTTTGAGGCATGGGCTGGACGGTTTTCCAGCTCATGAGCAGGATCGTGGAAATAGATCTGAGCAAAGAGTGGTGTGCGACCTTGTTCAGGAAGGGGGCCGGCAATGTAATGATAAACTTTGCCTTGTATACGCACACCTGGGTTGAAGCCAGGCATAGCCACATCTTTAATACCAATACTTGCCATTGCCAGCGCATTGTTGTATTGTTTTGCTTGCTTCACAAAACTTTGATCAAGGAAAAGGTCCTTAATAGCATCTGGAGGCTGTGGTGGGATTGAGCTAGACTTGGGATTTGTGGTGTTATATGTAAGGTTAATCTTACCGGAGTTGCAGCAGAATCCTTTTCTCTCCTCTTTCCATACATAGGCACCACAATGTGAGCATGTAGGACATTCAAACAGTGAGGTCTTGCTCAGCATGTGCCTATAATCACCATGAAGTTCCTCTTGGAAGAAGTCTGTATCGTCACACCGAGCAAGGTTGCGATTGTCTTTTCGTGCCTTTTCCAGACGGGCGAGACGCATGTTCTGATGGCACGTGGTATCCCTTGCTCGTCGTTCCTCTTGCTGCTGAGGGGTCTCCTCCTCTCTCAGAAGGTTGTGTCGTTGACAGTCATGCATCTGGCGATCCGCTCGTATCTCAGGTGTTTCCTTATCTCTCATGTTAGCATGGTGAGCAGCGTCGCTTGCCAGCCGAGCATGGCGTTCGTCGTCCGCCTCAGCTTCACGGCGCCTTTCCTGACGTGCTGCGTCTGCATGCTGGCACTTGCCAGCCGAGCACAGCGTTCGTCCTCTTCCTCAGCTCCACAGCGCCTTTTCAGCTGTGCAGCGTTACTTGCCAGCCGAGCACGGCATTCGTCCTCTTCCTCAGCTTCACGGCGCCTTTTCAGCCGTGCAGCGTCACTTGCCAGCCGAGCACAGCGTTCGTCCTCTTCCTCAGCTTCACAGCGCCTTTCCTGACGCGCAGCGTCACTTGCCAGCCGAGCACACCGTTCGTCCTCTTCCTCAGCATAACGGCGCCTTTTCAGCCGAGCATCTCGGGCTTCGGCTGACTGAGCATTACGTGCATGACGCATTGCAAGCGTATCCTTTCTCTGTTGGTACGACTATCTTTCGTCATCTTAGCATCAGCAAAGGTGGTCTGCAAAAGATCAGATTCCCAGGATATGGGCAGAAATGTGGTATGAATATAATTAATTTGGCTGCTGTTCATAACTAATAGTTAATTTGAATTATAATAATTAATGCACATCAATGCACAGCCACAGAGACGAAAGAGAGTGATCATGAACAATAAGGCTGCGTGGCGTGAGCGTGGCGTTTTCTATGTCTTTGCACACCAGAAACGTGTCTGACGCGGCGCTGCTGCTGCTAGGTGACGTACATTGAGGGCTATCTCGGGATTTGGATCACCCTTGTTCGACATATGGGGAGAGAGTTGTGGAAGGCCTATAATTCATGTTAAACATAAATATATAGCCTACTGATACAGAAAAGACTACGTCGGCAGTATTGACAAAATAGGCTACAGAATATTTCATTCTGTATTGACAGGTGCAATATTTGAATATCGATAATTATTTTTTTTATTTTTTTTAAATTACAACTATATCTGCATTTATGTCAAAACCTCCAAAAATCTAAATGTCATTTAGGGGAGAGTGGGGTAAAGTGAGACATTTTTTACATTCGTTCCCCTCTAAGCGAGCTAAAATGATATATCAGTCAAATTTACACATTTCCCATTAATTCAGGATGTTTCCTAGCAATGGAAATTATTAGAATGTATTCAGGACAAAGGGCAGTGAAAATATGATTGTTTTTAAAAAAGTGGTCTTGTGTCTTACTTTACCCCAGCTTAGAGGTAAACTGAGACAGACCAGAGAAATCAAGGGGGTAAAGTGAACCAGCTGGGGGTAAACTGATCCACTTACTTTTTCCACTCTGAAACTTCCATAACAACACATGTTGTAACAGTAAGAATCTTGACAGCTAGCTTGACAACCACACATTCCAGAACTAATGTTGGACTAGTAACAGAATCATAGAGATTGGTCAATTAAGCACATTTTTTGATGACCCACCGGTGCGCATTCAAGTGAAGGTGCAACGCCCTTGGCGTGCTAAGGGTGAATGGCACACTGGAGGAAATTCCTCCTAAAAAAAAAAGAACTATGTCCAAATTACTGTGATACATTTGGAAAACTCAATGCAGTCAGACCTCCCCTGGTCAGCCGAAGGAGGGTGGCCCGTCCTGAGCCAGATTCGGATTTGTCCGCCACCGCTGGAGCTCCGTCTGGAGCAAAGTCAGTCCTAAAACGGACCTTTGGGTCTTGGAGGGACAATGCTCTGCTTGGACAAGGAACATGGACCAGAGAACCGTGGTGGTCAGACTGGTTGGGGAAACAGCCTGACCCAGCCCAGAGAAAGTGCACTTTGTGCGGGCGAGACTTCCAGTAAATAGGGTCTGGTTTGGACACCCAGTTCCTCGGTGCCAGGGCGTGCACACCGGTGAACGTGCACCATCCTGGGTGAGCTAGGGGTGAAAGACACACTGGAGGATATTCCTCCTTGTAAAAATGTCCAAAAATATCTTGTATTTGAAGAAGAGCTCCATGCTCGCAGACCTCCCGGGCCGACCCCAGGGAGGGTGGGTCATCTCCGGTCAAAGTCAGATCCGTACACCTGCTGGAGCTCCTGCTGGAGCAACGACGGTCCAAACATGGACGCTCGGGGTGTTGTAGAGGAGGGAGACGACACTCTTATCGGACTAGGTAATGGAAAACAGGCGCCTCCGGGTTGCCTGGGGCCCAGAGGAGCGCACCCTCTCCTTCGGGCCATCAGGTTTTCTCTGGTGTATTGCCTTGGCATGATGGCTTTTCTACTATGTTTATGACATTAAAAATAAAACATATGTCATGTAATATTACATTAAAATATGTTTAAGACTAAACTTAACTTGTGCCTCATGTCTCACTTTACCCCACAGCATTTGTCTCACTTTACCCCACCGCCACATTTTAGAAAAAAACGATCTCTCTTAGCAATTCAGGCTTATCTTCAGCTAGCATCATCACATGGTTTTATATGTTGGTAGTTCATCAACATGTATGATATAAGTTTTTCTACCTGAGTCAATTTGCTTTGGCACAACAGTTGATTAAGTTGACAGCAAGAAAATTTACTTTTACATGCAAAAAAAATATTTTTGTGAAAAAAAACATGCTTACTACAGCACCATGAGGTCCTCTCCTTCATGGCCAAGGTGAAATGGAAGGGGCTTGAAAACATAATGGTCATATGACCACAATTGTGTTCCGTTGCCTAGATATAGGGGGTGTCTCACATTACCCGATGTCTCACATTACCCCATTCTCCCCTATTAATATACATTTGTGTCAAAATGACATCTAAACATATTTTTCTATTCTATTTTGCCTGGAAACGCTTCCAACACGCTTGCGTGTCGCGTGAAAAATAGGCATCGGTTCTATTTCTATATGCACATGTACGGCTAGACGTACACAAGCACACAAGCTTGCACACAAGCAGTGTGCAAGCTCTAACCTGTTAAAGTCCGCGTGAACCGGAAGTTGCAAACGACTTTACTCCAGTGTTGTGACGTATTTCCCAGTGAAACGGAATATTGAACAGAGGGCAGGGTTTTACTCTAGCGCTCCTCCTCTCCATCTCTGCTCATAGCTGACTAACGGTTTGAGGGGAGTGGTTAAGCGTTTCCCAACCCAAGCCGTCAAACCTACATCATCAGAGAAGGAACGCCATTCCAGACCGGAAGTAAATTTTCAGATTTTGATTAAAGATTACCACGGCAAAAAAAAATTTCTGTCTATTAACTTGCACGGATTAATTTTTCACCACAAGACTAGTAATATGCGCTAACAAAGTAAATAGGGTCAATTTTGATTTCAGTTGGACTTTAACATGCGAAATAAAAACGGACACGTCGGCGCCGGCCTAAAGTAACAGCTGATGGGGATTTGCCGTCACGATCGGTAAGAGGATAGTTAACCTCGTTTAAGCCTGCATAATGTTAAGCGCACCAGAATAAATAATATATTAAGAAGTAAACAGCGTAGCTTTAAATCAGGGGTTCTCAAAGTTTTGATAGGTGAGGGCCAATTTAGGAACCCAACATTGAACTGAGGGCCGCCAAAGGGGCGGGGGAGAAAAAGAAAAAAAAATACTGAAAAGAAAATCCCATTTGAAATAATTTTAATGACCAGGTTGCATCTCTACAGTTTACATTTATTGAGGCTATTATTAACTGAGGCTAAACCTGGCAAATCTTGAGAAAAATTGCAATGCAAACAAAATCCCTGGGGTTCTCTACCCTCAACAGACAAATTTGGGATATAACAGTCCTGTGTGCAGTCCATTTCAAGAGCAAACTTATTTAGAACAAACAGCCTCAGTGTGCCTTGCTTCTTATCAGCATAGGCCTTATTCAGGGGCAATTCCAGCTACCAAAGCACCACAGGAAAACCTGACAGGGACAGGGATTTTTAAAATAGAAGCTTACCAAACAAGTCGTCATCATCATTCATATCTATAATTGCCTGTCAGTCGCGTTTCCATTATTACAGATTTGCGCAAATGTTTTGCGCTATTATTATCTATCTTTTTAACCCGTAATTAAAAAACGAAAAATGAACGGTTGTTGTCTTTTTAAAACAAAATTTTAATTTGAACTGGCTACACACCAACTGCTGCGCAAAAAAGTAAATATCGACGAATTTTCTGATTTTTGTTTTTAAAATATTCACAAATTAATATGGAAAACATGTCGATTTTTACTGGTTTTCTAAGGCCAAATTAGAATTGATATTTTTCCCACAGTGCTGAATATAGCCTGTGTCTCTGGAACCACAGCCCACAGAAAGGTGAGTTATAGAATAATATTAATAAATGTGTCTGAAAAACAGCGTGGCATTTTAATTATTTATTAATAAACTATTGTTTTCTAAGTGTCGGCTAAAAACATATCTCCATCTCCGCTGTTAAGCAGATGCGCTTTTGGAGAGGAATGCACCTTTCATACGGATAACATCAGAAGGTATTAGCTTTCGATTCGAGTTTGTTTGTTTAAAAGTGGACATTTCAAGCTTTAGCCTACATAGGCTATATTTAGTTTCAGTTCTCGCGCTCCAGTTCACGGAGATCATGAAAGTGCGTAGGCTACTGATTGTTTTCTTTTATTTTACAAAAGCACAACGGTTTGTTTTTTTTGTTTTTTTTTTTTTGTTATTATGAGTTTACACAAATAAAAGTAGTTGCGAATAATGTATTATTATTTTCTGTATGACCAGAAATGATTGAGTATTTTAAGTTGTTTCCACTGTTGATAGGAAAATGCAAGTGTTCGCGCCGTGAAAAATTTGAAAGGTAATGGAAAGCGGCTATAATAAGCTTGTCATTAAAAGTCACTTGTCACTTGCGATCGGTCGGACCACAAAAAAGCGTCAAAAAAGTTCAGGAGATATTTCTTAGCGATGGCTGATTTCAACAGTTTCAATATGATAAAAAAATAACTTTTATATTGATTCAATGGATTAATTGCATTTTGAAAAAAAAAAGTGTCGTGAATTTATTGCATTTTTGGGAAAAAATAATCCGTTTTTATAATAAATCTTTGAAAATCAAAATCTGGATTTGAATTTTTTTTATGTTATTATAACCTAAAGATGCAATGTGAAAGTTTAAAACAGAAAATAGTGGTTTTCATCTTGCCACTTTCTTGGTAAAGAAAACACATTTACTCAAATGAATCCAAATGGATTTATCAAGTTTTGGAACCAAACTATAATATTCAGAAGTAAACAGTGTATCTGACAGAGTGTTTATGTCAGAATGTTTATTTTTAAACCACAATCTTCTTGGGGCTTCTTTGACCGATACAACCCTCTAATGTCAGAATGTTTATTTTTAAACCACAACCTTCTAAGTGCTTCTTTTACCGATATATTTAACGATATTGGCACTGCACTTACTCGTGCCCATAGCAAGACACCTGTCGAGTTTGAAATCCATCAGACTAACGGTTCGAGAGATATGCGAATAACAGACATACAGACACACACACAGACATACAGACACACACACAGACACAGACATTATATTATATTATATTATATTTATTATATTATATAATATTAATTATATTATAATAATTATATTTGTATTTATTTAAACTCAAAAACAGTAATTTATATTATTTATTATTATTTAAATTATTATAAATTATAATAATATGATTAATTTGTTTTATTATTTATTTATTTTTTGTATGATAATTTTACAAAATATTTGCTCAAAATATTATCAACATACAGACAGACAGACTTTTCTGTCATTTATAGATGAGTAAGGTTTTCAAATGGCTAATAATGTAATGGAAAACAGATGCATATGGGAATTTATTTATAATTGTAATATTTATAAACATGTTTTTTTCTAATGCTTCTTATCACAAATCATATTCGCAATTTCAGCTTCACCTGTGCTAGATAGTGTCACCTTGATGTCATAGAACAATCATTACTGTTAAGCTCTGGTCTGGCAAATATGGAGATGAACCTTTCAGCTGGGTTTGTATGGATGTGTAATGAATACCACTGGAGGCAAGTTGATGTGAGAACCCAAGTTCAACTTTAATTCCAAAACATGATCAAACATAAAATAAAGGCATGACGAGGCATGGAACAGAAGGAGAACGAGAACGAGAAGACACATGGCAGGATCACATGACAAACAGGGAATCACATGACAAGACAGAAACATGACAATGACAAGAACAAGAAACAAAACCCAAAATGTGACAGTATGTGTGTCTAAGTTGACCTTGATTTGTGTGTCTTTGAGCTGTAGGGAATATGACTCATCCATACTCTAAAAATCTGTGTATGAGTTCAAATAAGAGAGATTAATACAGACATGTGTTTTGTGTGCTATATACACTGAAAAATGCCTTGCAAGGTTACCACATTTTTATTTTTATGGTTTGTGTTTGGGTGTGACAAAGATCACATATTATACTGTTGTCATAGTGTACAACTGTGCCATTATCAGTTTGTCAGACGCACACATACTGTTTCTAGATTTTCAGCTTGTTTTCAGCCAAATTAAGGGCTATTCTTAGAACTGATAGTCTGTCAGTGAGTGAGTCTGCTAGCTAGTCTATATCAGTTTGTGTGTACACACAAATGAACTGACATTTCCTAAATGAAGTCATTTGAATTATCAGTGTTTCTAAATTGAAAGTCATTTCATAGTGTGTGATCCCTAAGCTATGAGCCAGACTCAGTTTAAATGACTCTGTGAAGGTTGGACTCAAGAGGTGATATGTTTTCCTGCAGTGTATGTAGACTTTTCCAGTGTCCAGATCACATTTCCTGTTTCTGCTTTGCTGTGGATACGAGGACCTTCAGCTCTATGAATCTTTTGTGAGATTGCTCTTGAACCATACAGTATAAGATTTTGGATCAGTATTAGATTTTATTTTATATTACACAATATTTACTCAAAACATAAAAACAGTCATTCTGCTTGTGTTTCCCCTTCGTGTATTTATTAAAAACTGTTGATTCTGTATTCTCCTTCGTTGTAAGCTCCTTTATACAGCCACAGCGTGACAGTTTTGTTTTTTTACATTTCTGGTTTTATTTTATATTAAAATTGTATTATTTGTAGTAGTAGTAGGTATAGTTGTATTATTATACTATTATAGTTTCTGGTGTTGATTATTATATTATATTATATTATATTATATTATATTATATTATATTATATTATATTATATTATATTATATTAATTATATTATAATAATTATATTTGTATTTATTTAAACTCAAAAACAGTAATTTATATTATTTATTATTATTTAAATTATTATAAATTATAATAATATGATTAATTTGTTTTATTATTATATTTTTTTTGTATGATAATTTTACAAAATATTTGCTCAAAATATTATCAACATCAGAAGTGGGTGTTTTTTAAACATTTTAGTGACAGTAAAGTTGTTGTTTGTTATTTTGAAGAGTATCTTCAGAGTCTCAACATAGCTATTTCAGGTGTTGATTTTTTTTTTAATTACTATATGTTTTATTATTAAATATTATTTCATTATGATTCTTTTATTT